>NC_141930.1:29663653-29815168 GCF_057802395.1 Ceratotherium simum simum | reverse complement strand
AAGGAGTAATTCATAACAACATTCTTTCTGTCAATGGGGACTAATAGTTCTCTTGCTGCCTTTTCTAGAATATTATGCTCTGAGCTTCAAAAAGCTTCTTTCATTTTCACGATTATTTTTCGTCTTTAATACCTTTTTCTTATCCAGGTCTTCATTCATTAATCCTTGTGCGTGGCTCATTCTCTGTGCATGTAAGAATGCTCTGTTTCCTGCTTCTACCCCAACTGTTCTTTTACTATGCTCTCTGGGCTCTGTTCAAAGTTATATATCTGTTTCCTCTTCTTTCCTTTTTTCTTTCTTTATAACATTATTTACTTAAATCATTTATAAATGAAATTTCAAGACTTTTCCCCAGAATTGACTCTCAAGAGCTATTTTCCCTGGAGAAGAATAATGTACCAGCAAAATTAGATAGAAAAATCTAGCATTGATTTTAGTTTAGTTTAGAAACATTTGTTGTGTGCCACCTCCTTGTAAGTTATATGCACAGTACATAGAATCTTGCTAAGTTGTGTGCATGGCACATAGAATCTCAGGACTCAAGTAAACACTCAGTGCCAGAAACCGCCCACCCCACACCCTGTCCTGTCTCTTCAGGGTCACTCTCACAACCTTCCTCCTGACCCTTTACCCACCTCAGCACATTAACTTTCCTCTCTCCTCTTAAAAGAGGAGCAAACAAATACATCCTGAACCACCCTCACCCCCAGATACAATTGATGCTTTCAGCTTCACAGCCAAACTTTAAAAAATGATCTATTTTCCTGTTTCAACTCCTATTCAATGTTCTAATCCATTGCAAACTAGTCCATCTGTTGCCCTACCACCCATTCTGCTCCTGCTTTTTAAAAAATATAACCTACCATTAAAAATCCACTCTAATTATTCACCCTGCACTTGCTCATGTCTGTTTATAAGTCTGTTTTCCTAACCAGACTGGGCCCCATAACGATAACGATTATGTTTTACTTATTAGATTAAATCATGTTAAATTGCTGTTTAAATTGCCATTAACTGTTTTTCACTTACAAAAACAGCAATTATGGATCAATCTACTATCTCTGTACCCTTAGCACCAAATACAGTATGTGGCACAAAGTTTAGGTTCAATAAATACTCAAGAACTGAATTAACATAAAATACTCATACTTTATGGACTTGTTAAATAGTTATTGCAAATTTTTAACTGACATTTATTTCTCAAAATTTGTTTTCTCTTAAATGATTTGTTCTCTAAATCTTCAAGCATCAAAACATATTTTACCTAAAGAAAAAGTTATCTATATACTTATAGAATCTAATATATTATAAATATTATAATATACATATATTCATGTATATACTGAAAGTGTACATAAAGCCATATTATAGATCTCTGAAATAAAACATTTAATTTGTATGTTTTTATACTACAATCATTAAAGTTGCAGTAAAATTTGGAAACTCATGTTACTTCTATGTGAAAATTGTTTCAACTTTGATGTGTGTTTGTTACTCTAAAATGAAAAGACGATGTCATCTTTTAAAAGCAAACTTCTAAGTTATATTTAGAGCAGTGGTCTATATGTCTTTTTCTTATCACACGGCAGTGGGTAAGTGCCAGGTAACACTGATTTCTAGTCATTTTCCTGACTTAGGGAATTGAGTTCACTTTAAAATGTTCATCTTTAGAGTAGAGACACAGGGACCTTCTCCCTAATCAGCGGCACATCCTGAAAAAGGCAGAAAGGTATTCTACCTTTCATTCTCTCTACGAAACGCATTTCATTTGTTCTTTGTCTTTGAATTAATAACATTGTCCCAATTCTCTTTTCAGAGGCTTGATCGTGATCCTGGATGTTTTTGCTGTTGCTTTTGTGTTTTTTTTCCTGGAGGCTGTTGAACTGGGAAAACTGTCACATTTCCTTCTATATCAGCAAATCAAATGTATCCTTTAAGTAAGCTAGATAGTTGAAAGAAAATGTATCCAACACAGATCTCCGGCGACATGGGCAGCCGTTACATCAGGCAGGAAAATCACCGCCCAGGCATGGACGCCAATGTATACTTCCAGAAATCCACTTCTACTCACTCCAGAAAGCCCCGGAAGCATGATGAGAGCAAACCCTTACCGCTGTGCGTCCCCGTGGCAGGAGGCACACACTCAAGTGGATTTGTTGTCCACCTTCTGTGGAATGCTGTGGAAAGCAGAGTATACAGCAGTCCCAGTAAAAAGAGGATTTGGATAAGAGAGGGAAGGAAACTCATCATTACTAGGCAGACACCGTATCATATATACCTTTACATATCCACTTGGATATAATGTTGGCTATAAAGAGGTAACCCAGGTAAGGTTCAAAGTTCTGCTTTGGCAAGAAAAGTCCAAATGGCCATGCTAAAGTTGAAAAAGTGCTTATAACCATGAAAATTTCACATTCACAAGAGGTGCAATAACTCTTTGATTCATTTCAAAGGAAAGAAAAACTCAACTTTCTAAAGGGTAAAATGTTTATGTAAGATTGTGTACTGCAAAATCCAAAAAATTTGAAGCCAGGTGAGGTGGAGTGAAGTTGAATCCAATGACTTTGGGAAAATGGCCTGAGTCTTAGGCCACGGCTTCCTCAAATAAAAATGGAAATAAGAATTCTTGCTTCTCAGGGTTATTGTGAGCATGGAAAGCATTGAACATTTGAAAGTGTTTTGTAAGTGTAAAATGTAAAATACATTTAACTATCTTACTTCCACTTCCTGGGGAAGGAGTGGAAGGCTGCCTGTTATCTTCTCACTGGACCTTGAAAGAAGGTGAGGTGAAGCAGAAAGAGCACGGCCAGAGAGACAGAAAGAGCTTAGTCTGAATCCTGGCTCCACTAGTGATGAGCTGGCTAATCCTGTAAAGTTACTTATTGGGAGGCTGGGAGACAGCATGTGTAGTGGTTGAGTGACTTGGCTCTGTATTTTGAATTTCATCTCTATCACTCTGACATCTTGTAATCTCAGGGAAGTTGTCCAACCTCAATTGATACTTCTATCAAATGGGGATAATGAAGTATATTTCTCATAGTATTGAAAGGAATAATAATAATGGCTAATATTTACTAGTTTCTGTTTTGGGAGTGTAAAATAGTCAGAACACGGTGAAGCAGACCCTTGCATTATTCTGAGATGGCCTGGAAGCACTAAGTGTCCACTTAAAGCCAGCGTTCAGAGAAGGAACTTGGATAACCTTTTCAAGTAAATGCTATTTTCCTTTCCTTTTCTTGGCCATGAATTAGATATTAAAGCACTGCATCTGAAGGAGACTCCTGGAAGAGAACTCACTTATGTTTTTGAAGTGAATAAATAAGTTTGATCCTTAAAACTCACCAGACAATCTGGTGTGTAGGGAGTTTGGGAGAAGGACTTTTAACAAGTACGCAGACTTCTAAATCTCCTCCATATGTGAGAAAAGCAAGCTGCCACACGAAGGGTCAAATGTTTCCACAAAGCTCACCAGGCTAATTCCCACACTACATGGGCTGCCTACAAAATGGGCATAAAAAGAAATAAGGTTTTTAAAGATACTCACCTCTAGACCCCTAAATATGGGTTGTCTTCAACCACCCTTGTGACTGCTTTCATAGATCACGTTGTCAGGACACAAGGCAGAAGTTTCAGCAATTGTAAACCCTGCAGATCCTTCTCAGTCCCCAGGAAAAAGGCAGGAGATGAAATTTTATTCACACACAATGGAATAGAAAGTCAATTGCCATGATGGAGCCCAAGTCTGCTATTTGGAGCCCACAGGACCTATTTTACATTATTTGTGAAGGAGAGATGCCCTCATCACCCAGCCCAGGCCAGGGTCACCTCGTGACAGGCAGCAACACCCAGCTCTGACCGGGAAGGATAATGCAGACTAAGAAAGAACATGGTTTGTGGCAAAAAGAGCTGGAGCTGCAAGCCGTCTCCTGCCTGGAGGTCAGTTCTGTTTTTGCACATCCTCTTCCAGACCAAAACCCAAGAGAGATGTTGGATGCCCAGCGAAAACTCATTGTGATTGGAAGTCCATGCCACCAGGGCAGCTCTCTCTCCCTTTAACAGAGCCAGCAATCTCCCAATGGTTGTGACCCAACCAATCTCTCTCTTTACAGAAATATAGGTTACAAGAATAATAATAAAAATAAATAGTGTTATTATTCAAAGAGGACTTTATAGTTTGAAAAGTCCTCTTCTATACAGTAGCTCATCTACTTCTCACAACAAACCTAGGAAATAAACGCTAGGCATTGTAGAAGAGAAACATTTGGCTAACATCCCAAAACAAGGGATTCTTGGTCAGCTGTCCAGTCACCACGTATTTTAAAGAAGATAGCCTCATAGAATTCTCCAGGCAAAGGAAGACTCTAATACTGTGCAAAGCTTGAGTTCCAAATCCTGTGATCTTTTACTCTGGTGAATAGGGCTGGACCAAAGATGAACCTTCTGTCTTTCTTCTTTTAACCCCCTTTCCTCTGATCTTACCCTTGTTCCCACCTGATCATGTAAAGGGAGAGTCATCTGTTCCTAAGTGTGAGAAGCCACAGATAAATCTCAGGTGACCAGCTGCGTGGAAGATGAGTTATAAGAGGGGAAAACATTCCAAAATGGAAATATTGAGTCTAAACAAGACCAGGAAAGAAACAGGTAATCCAGAGCAAGCAGTTCCACACAAAAGCGAGAACTGTGTGTTCTCCGTTCCAAAGTTCCACCTCCACCATCTCTGCCCAATAGTCGTTGGCAACAATCTGTCTCAGCAATTCTGCTCCACAGAAATGAGAAGATGGAGGAGATTTTGCCCTTCTTCACCCATGAAGGATCCTAATGATGCCCATGTCCCATCTAAGAAAGATTACCAAATTATCAGAAAAAACTCCTCTGTATTCTTCTGAGGGCAGTTTTCCAAACTTGTCTTTGCTTGTTTGTAGTCATGTTGTACCAGTTTGACATTACCCCAACCCACCTCTGAAAGGTGTGCTTCTGGTTAGATTTGGAAAATGATAAGAAACCTTTATTCCCTCAGTAACAACAAGAAAAACCCAGATAAAATTATGAGCATGTTTTCTACAGGGCTAGCAAGGAATTGTGGATACAAATGAGCCCTGATGCACTGAATTACAGAAAGAAATAAGCTCTTAACAGATCAGCCCAAAACTGTGTCAGCTTCCATAAATGAGACCGATATCTAATATAGGTATGGTCAGACTGAAAAGTTGGTTAGCTGTAGAGATGCATTTCAGAAATGAGGAAAAATCAGCTGAGCCTTAGACCACAGAGAAGACTGGCAACACTAATAGCAACTATGTATGGTGACAGATTTTAACTAGACTTACTGTGGTGATCATTTGGTAATACTGTCACACACCACACAATGATGTTTTGGTCAAAGACAGATCGCATATGTGATGACAGTCCCATAAGATTAGTACTAGATAGCCTAGGTGTGTAGTAGGCTATACCATCTAGATTTGCACAGTCTGATGTTTGAACAACTATGAAATCGCCTAGCGACGCATTTCTCAGAATGCATCACTGTTGTTAAGCAAAGCTGACTATAAATACAAATATTGCATCATTATGTTGTACATCTGAAACTAATATAATGTCACATGTCAATTATATCTCAATAAAAAAATAAAATACAACCCAATTAGATGTCAAGCTGAGAACATTAGGAAAAAAAGAAATTTTCTAATTTTTGATAAAAATTATAGACCCATAGATCCAAGAAACTAAAATAAATATCCAAGTAGAATAATTACCCCAAAAAAGAGAGAGAGAGGGAGAGAAACCCTCTGCAGTTAGCTGAAATACAAAGACAATTTTAAAAAAAAACCACTTTAAAGTAGCAATAGGAAATGACACATTACATAGAGACAATAAACAGTAAGAATTATAGCTGATTTCTAATCAGAAACAATGTAAATCAGAAGATGATGGAAAGATATCTTTAAAGTGTTAAAGGAAAAAAATAATTAGCAACCTAGAATTCTATTCTATTATTCAAGAAAAATATCCTTTAAACATTAAGATGCAATAATGACATTTTCAAATAAATGAAAGCTTTGAGAATTTGTCTCCAGCACACCTGCACTTTAAGAGAGGCTAAAGAAAGTATTTTGGATGGAAAGAAATGATAACGTAAAGAAACTTGACTCTATAGGAAGAAATGTATATATGCATGTATATAAATACAAAAGGAAACTTGTCTCTTTTTATATTTACATTAAATGACTCTTGATTTTTTAAAGCAAAAAGAACAATGTAGCAGTGGGTTTATAAAGTGTAGAAGAAAACATTTTGACAGCAACAGGAAGGACAGGAGGAGTGTGGCTCAGAGTATAGCAATGTCTCATTCTACAAGAAGTAGTACAACATGATTTCAAGGTAGACGATGATAAGTTAAACATGTTTATGATAACTTCTAGAGAAACCACTAAAAATAAAACAAAGAGGCATGTCTAAAAATCCAATAAAAGAAAGAAAATGGAATACTAAAAAAGTGCTCAATTTTTAAAAAAGCCAGGAAAGGAAGAATAAAGACTAGAAGGGACAATTAGAAAACAAATGAAAAGATAATAAATGTAAACAAAACCTTTTCAAAAATAAATTAAATGTAAATGGACTAAACACTATCATTAAAAATCAGAGATGTTCAGACTGGATAAAAACATAGCAGATTAACTACATATGGTTGATAAGGTTTAAATATAAAGACAAGCTGAAAGTGAAAACATGGAAATGATATAAAATATGAAGTACTGAGCATAAGAAATTGGTGTGATCACATTAATATCAGACAAAATAGAATTCAAGACAAAGATTATTATCAGATATAAGACAGATATTTCATGATGATAAAGAGGTCAATTCACTAGGAAGACATAACAATCTTAAATGTGAGTTCAATTATAGTTGAATATTTTAACACTTCTCCCTCAGTAATTGATAGAACAATGAACAAAAATCAGTAAGAATATAGGTTTGAACAACATTATTAACTATCTTAACCTAGTTGACATGTATGGAGTTGACACTCCACCCAACAAGATCAAAATATACATCCTTTCCAAGTGTTCAGGGAGCACTCACCAAGATATCCCATATTCTGGTCCATTAAAAACCTCAGTAGGGGCCCCCCAGGGGCCCCCCGGTGGCATAGCGGTTATGTTTTTGCATTCTGCTTCAGCGGCCTGGAGTTCGTTGGTTTGGATCCTGCATTTGGACCTACTCACCGCTTATCAAGCCATGCTGAGGTGGCAGCCCACATAGAAGAACTAGAAGGACCTACAACTAGGATATACAACTATGTACTGGGGCTTTGGGGAGAAAAAAGAAAAAGAGGAAGATTGGCAACAGATGTTCACTCAGGGCCAATATTCCTCAAAAAACAAAAAAAAAAACCCTCAGTAAATTTGAAAGGAATGAAATAATAGGTATTCGAAACCATTAACAATAAGATGTTTTAAAATTCTCCATATAATTAGACATTAAGCAATGCCCTTTGATTAAGAATTACAGGGAGATCAGAAAACATTTTGTGTGGTAATATAAAAACAACATATCAAAATTTACATACTGTAGCTACACCAGTGTTTAGAAAAAATGTATTCTTTAAAATTTTATATTAGAAAAGAAGAAAATTTTAAAGTCAATGACTTTAGTCAAGCCCATGTTAAGAGACTAGGAAATTTAGAGCAAATTAAACCCAAAGTAAGTAGAAGAAAGGAAATTATAAAAATGAGAGCAATAATCAATGAAATAAAAAACAAGCAATAGAGAAAATCAACAAAACCATTATTAGTTCCTTGAAAATATTATTAAAATTGATTGATCTCTACCAATGCTGTTCAAGAAAAATAAAAAGCACCCATTACCAATACAGGGAGCAAAATAGAGGACATTGCTGTTGATCATACAAATATTAAAGGGAAGTATATTATAATTACTTTTATGCCACTAAATTTTACAGGTTACATAAAATAGACAAATTCCTTAAAAGACAAAAATATCAAAGCTGACATACGAAGAAACAGAAAATCTGAATAGCTCTCTATCTATTTAAATGAATTGAATTTATAATTGGAAACTTTTCCTTAAAGAAAATTCGAAGCCCAAATGGCTATTTTGAATAATAGTAATCTTAGACAAAATCTTTTAGAAAACAGAGAAGTTATTGCTTCTCAACTCATTTAACAATATTACCATAACCCTAAAACAAAAACCTGACAAGGAACATCACAAGAAGAGGAAATTAAAGATCAATATTCCTAATGAACCTAGACATAAAGAACCTTTACAAGTATTAGTTAATTAAATCTAGCATTATATAAAAAGGATAATACATCATGTTTAACTGGGGTTTACCTAGAAATAAAAGATTCGTTTGATGATGAAACTTCAATCCATGTTATTCACCACATTAACGTAATAAAAGAGACAAATCATGTAATTATCTAAGTAGAAGAAGAAAAAACATTAGACAAACTGAAAACTCTGTTCATGATACAAGCTTTCAACAAACTATAAATAAAAGAGGCTTCCTCAATTTGGTAATGGCCATCACAAAAGCCTAGCTAACATTATGCTTAATGGCAAAGACTGTATTCTTTCCCCTGCATTACTCAGAGTTCTCCAAAGAAATAGAACAAATAACATATATATATATAAGAATTCACTTGTGCAATTTTGGAGGTTAAGTCCTAAGATCTGCAGTCGACAAGCTGGAGACCCAGGAGAGCTGATGGTATAGTTCCAGCCCAAGTCCAAAGGCAGGAAAATCTGATGTCCTAGATTGAAGGCAGTCAGGCAGGAGGAGTTCCCTGTTACTCATAGAAGGATCAGCCTTTTTTATTCTATTCAGGCCTTCAACTGACTGGATGAGGCCCATCAACATGAGGGAGGGCAATATGCTTTACTCAGTCTACCAATTCGAATGTTAATCTCCAGAAACACCCTTACAGACATTCTCAGAATAATGTTTGACCAAATGTCTGGGCACAGCATGGCCCAGTCAAATTAAGACATAAAATTAACCATCACCCCCCCTAAGATCAGGAACAAGGCAAAGATAATTGAATTTATTGAGGTCACGAGATATAAGATTGATAAACAATCATTATAATTTTATATACTAGCTGCAAACAATTGATAATGAAATTCAAATAAAATTTTTATGACAGCATTAAGGAAGGTAAAATAGTTAGGAAAAAAATAACCAAATATGTGTAAAACCTCTACAATGAAAACTACAAAACATCTCTGAGAGAAATTAAAGAAAACGTAAATAAACAGAAAGATATAGTATGTTTATTGATTGGAAGATTCAATATTATTAAAGATGTCAGTTCTCCCCAAACTGACCTATAGTTTCAATGCACTCTCAATCAAAACAGCAGCAAGCACTTCTTTTGCAGAAATTGATAAACTAGTTATAAAATTTTTTTACAGATAAGCAAAGGATCTAGAAACCCCAAAATAATCTTGAAAAAGAACAAAGTTTGAGTACCTACACTAGATGATTTCCAAATTTACCATAAAACTACAGTAATGAATAGAATGTATTGTTGGTGAAACAGCAGGCAAATAGAATAGATTAGGGAAACAGAATAGATCCCATAAATAGTCTCACTTATAGTTAATTTATTTCCACAAAAGCATCAAAGCAATTCAGTGGGGAAAGGAATATCTTTTCAAAAACTAGTGTTAGAGGGGCTGGCCCAGTGGCGTAGTGGTTAAGTTCGCGTGTTTTGTTTGGTGGGGGTTCACGGGTTCGGATCCCAGGCACGGCCCTATCCCCTGTTTATCAAGCCATGCTATGGCAGGCATCCCACATATAAAGTAGAGGAAGATGGGCACAGATGTTAGCTCAGGGCCAATCTTCCTCACCAAAAAAAAAAAAAAAAAAGGTGTTAGAACAACTGATTAACTACATGGATAAAGTGAACATTGACACCTTCATCACATTTTAGTGAAAAATTTATTCAGTAAGAATCACAGACCTAAATGTAAAATCAAAAAGTACAGAACTTCTAGAAGTATGGGATTATATATTCGTGCCTTTTAGGTAGGTAAGGATTTCTTAGAACACTGAAAGTGAAAAAGAAAAAAATACAAAAAAAAAAGGATAAATTAAATTTTATCAAAGTTAAGACTTTTGCTCTTCAAGATACCCTTAAAAAATTGAAAAGCAAATGACAGACTGAAGAAAATATTTACAATTCTTGTATCTGTTGTATATATGATGGTGATCCCATGAGATCTGTACCATATAGCCTAGGTGTGTAGTAGGCTATACCATCCAGGTTTGTGTAAGTACACTCTGTGATGTTCACACAAGAATGAAATCACCTAATGATGCAATTCTCAGAATTTATCCTGCTTGTTTAGCAATGCATGACTGTGTTGCTTTCACTCAACACTGGCCAATGAGTCCTATTCTAAGGCTTGGAGTGATCTGAGGTCTCTGGCTCAGTAACTAAAGTTTGGGTCAGCTCGCTGGAATTAATCCAGTTTCTTTAACCAGTGCTAGCATTGTTCCATTTCCATTGTCTCTGTTTCAGGAGCTAAGTGAACTCTGCAGTGGATTGCAGCCACCACCCCACATCTACAAGATGTCAAAAGCACCAAATCCTGGAGCCTAATGGGACCTCTGCAGTAGCCAACATCCCATGTGCATAAAAGAACCTTATATAGTAGTGTCTCCCCATCCAAGGGGCTGTTCCCAGAAGCCTAACCATGCTGTTCTAGACCCGCATGCCATTGTTAGCTGTACAGGAGAGCAGGGGCAGTGCTAGGATGTGGAAGGACATAGACAGAGAGAAGGGAGGAGAGAAAAAGAGAAAGGCATTTTAGTTCTTGTTGGTACCAGTTATCAGTGAATTTAATATACCAGTGAATTTAAAATGCACTTGGGGGAAGTTTCCCATAAATAGGTTAACTGCAAAAAGATTCCCACAACTAGGCAGACTGCCTCCTCTGAGGAGAGTGCCTTCAGAAACACTATTTTTCTGACTAACTTGAGAAACTTTAAATGCGGCCAACTCTAGCCCTTGGGTCTTCCCCAAGGCCTTCTTATTCTCTTTAGCATCCTTAATAAATATTTAAAGAACACCTTTTTAACATTTCTCTTTAGCTTCTGCATTCCTGATACCTTAATTCTGAATTGAAAAAGATCCCTGGTCTAGGACAATCTTTTTGCCTGTGAGCATTCGTAACAAGAAGCTCTCCAAGCTATGTGCCCGTGGCTTTGCGTTTCCTGGGAAAGGAGGAAGAAAGGAAAAGCAAATGTTATTTCATTCACCAGTGTCCAAAAGGCCCAATCACAGCCTCTCCCCAGGATCTCTGCCTATTCCAGGGCAAGTGGGCTTGGCCCCAGAGGGATCCGTCTCCCTCCTCTAATCAGATGGATGTACAGATTTCGTGGTCCACAGACCACAGTTGCTTTCGCAACTTGAGGTACCTAAGGGAGGCCGCCTTGACCCACCTGTGAACAAGCCTCTCTCCAAAGCTTTCCTCTCTTGACTAAAAGTGTGTCAAAGAATTGTGCAGCCGCTCTACAGCTTGGGGCTGCTGAGGGGCCCAGCCTCCAGTGAACACCTTGAGCTTCGCTTTGCTGAGCAATGCCAGAATTATCATTCTAAGGAAAAGGGACTTTGGCAGGATCCCAAGTCCTCAATGGGCTAACATAGCCACAGCCCAGTAAATTTCTGGGAAAAATTAATGCAATGGGACACTAAAGACAAAAATGCATGCTGAATTATTAAGCTACAGCTTTAGACTCGAATTTCTACCTGGACTCTTACCCTTGTGAACCTGAGTGGTATCTTGCCAGACCACGGAGGGCAAATTCATGCCCTGCATGCTCTGCATCCCCGCGAGGTGCCATCACGACCCAGAGGTGGCCTCAATGCTCCTCCATGGAGCACTCTGGGGCACATGAAAGGAAACCTATTTACCGTCTTGCACTAGATTAAGAATAGAACTAAGAAGACTGTTCCTTTGGCTTTTTTCCCTGGTCTTTGTTCCTTCTTGTTCTAAGGTGGGCACGGGTCTCTTCTTTCCAAATAAAACGCATGCTCAACCCTTTTATCACCCTAAAAGAGAATTATTAAAATTTTTTTTTAAATAGAGATACAAAAGGCCTGGGATTCACCAAACAACCTTTCAAGCAGAAACAAGACTTTTAAATGTTTTATTCCAAACTGTGACCCCATAGGTCTTGATCCACATCACACTTCTTCCGTGGGGTGGAATTGACAGGAAGGATCCTGGTGCGACACAGCAGGGATTAGAGCTTCCACTCATGTTAGAATGTATAACTACTAGTATGATTTGCATTGTCATCATTACATTAAAAATTATTGTTATTATGTTCATTTTACGGATTAGGTTACACCAAGACTGAGAGAGGCAAAATCACCATCTTGAGGTCACAGAGCCAGTGAGAGTCAGAGCTGAGTTGGAAAGTGCCCATGACACAAGTCCCTTGCTTTACCCCATTCCTAGATAATCCCCTCAGCAAGATGACTAGGAATCAGTAGTGTCTGTGGATCCTGAGAGGCCCGGGCTTAACAGTAGACCAAGGTAGTGTGATTCATAGGCTAATGGGAAACCCCACCTCCTCACCATCCCACTGCCTGCAACTCTCCCCTCACACCCACCCCACTCCACCCCAATACCCAGCTGTCTGGAACTCTACAATAAAAGACTCATAGTTTTGGAGAAATCATTAGTTTCACTGGGCATTGTATTAAATCAAAATACCCCTGAAAAGAACAAGCTTCTTCCATCACTCCCACCTTAGCATCAAACCTGTCTGACTGACGGCTTTTCTCTGGCACAACTGACCCCAGCTTTATAAGAGCACAAGCTACCTGCTTGGAAAGGAAGGAGAGTGTTTCCTAAAAAGGTAGAAAGAAGGCAGACTTTACAGCTGGGTAGAAAGAGCTTCCCTCTCACACCCAGGTGCCAAAAGACTGCCCTTCTCTTAGATAGTGTGTCAGCACAGGGCAAAGATGACTCATGGATTCTACTAAGTCTAGAAGCCGAGGTTTGAGCTCTCTTCCCATGGTGAGGAGTGGGTAGTCCTGCTAGAAGAACAGGGGACTTTCAGAAGGCCAATTTTCTCATTTATTACCCGAGTGTAACCTCTTTTTCTGATACTTCTCAGCTAAAATGCTAACAAATTTTATTTTTATATTGATTTACTTGGCAGAAAGTTCATTATGAACACTGGTAAGCTTGAAATTCAAGAAAAAAAATCTCAGTCTCTTCCATTATTGATAAAAAAAACAGAGTCGACTCTGGTACTGAAATCATTCTTAATTCACAGGAGGCAAGAGGCCTGGACGCAGTAAGACTATCAAATTAAAGTGTATGCAGGTGATGCCAAAGGCAGAGGGAGCAATGCTGATGTCCATGTGACTGTCTGAACCTCTGCAACTCCCCAGGACCTTTCAGACCCATTGAAAGAGGAGAAGTGAGTTTTGATAAGTCTGTTTTATTAAATAAATTAGTGTTACTCACACAGATACCATCCTTCTCTTCATTTTTGATTTAAATGAGATCTTTTTAATACTTGATATTTACATCGGTTCCTTTTTTCCTGTTTTAAGAGTTAGAGTATTGGCACTGAATTACCCACCTGAGTGGAGGTAAAGGAGTAGGCTGGGGAAAAAGTGTGAGGCTCTGACTGTTGAGTTAGAATATTGTGGTGATTGGTGAGTGTCCACTGGTTCCTCAGGCTTGAGCTCTTGTACCATTCACCCTCTGCTCTGGTGCACCAGTCACATTCTCTCCTGAATTCCTGTGCCATCTCTATGATAGCCACACTGGTCGGTGCGAGTTTTCTGGGGCTGTTTTCTTGGTCTCCCTCCCACATTATATTGCTAATCAGTTACAAAATCCTTCACGATTTTCTCCCTGACAAGAAATGTTTACCTTGACAACCACATTTACAGGCTATATCTCTCAAAATAGATTTACGAAGAAGGAAGACAGAGAGACAAAGGCTAGGGAAGGGCTTCTTACTCTGCTGAAGAGATTTTTAAATGTCAAAACTCCAGTGGACAAACTACTAGACAAGGAGGCCAGGAAGGGACGTAAGGAACATGAGGGGGGTTAGACGGGGGCTGGGGAAGACCCCAGGTGGGGGTTGTACAGGACCAGGATCTGACACCTGAAGGTGAACCTTGAGCTTATCATTCTGAACATGAAGGTAATAATGACCTGCCCTACTTTTGTCAGAATGTATCATATTAATTAATATTTTTGGGACAGCCTATGGAACCATATTTCTTTTTTCTTGTCTATATGTTTATAGCACTCTAGAAGAAAGATTTTAATTTGAAATTTATTGCCATCTTTTTACATTCAGACTATGAGAAATAAACTTGCCTTTCCAAACTAAAAGGGAAGATGAGCTTGAGCAACATAATGAAATCCAAGAACTTACTCTGTTTCACCCTTTCCGATCACTGGTCTTCCTATGTTCAGAGGGTAACGATAATAAAAAGTAAAATATCTTTTTTGTTATTTTGGACATTTTCTTAAACTGCAGCTCCAACCATGTCATTTTCTTGCTCAAAATCCTTCAAACAGTATATCAAATCCCTTCATATAGGGCTCAGCTTTCCTTTTCAGCTTTTTCTTTTATCCAAACTAGATGACTATATGGTTTCCCAAGATCTTCATCTGTCAAAATCCTAATTCTTTAAGGTCCATCTCCAAGTCACTTCTTGATTCCTTCTCCTTGATCTAAACTCTCCCTCTTTCTATCCCCATAGGACATTTGTGGATTTGTGTGTGCGTGTGTGTGCACTTAATCCATTCTGCCTTGCTGCCTTATGTTATAAATTATTTGTGCACCAGCTCTGCCCGTGTCTGAGTATAAACACCGTCCTGGGGGAAAAGTGGGCATCTTCATTATTTGGTGTTCTCTGCAGGCCCCACCACTGTAGGGTGTACAGCTCTGGCGACACTAAATGCCTGTTTGCTGAGTCCCTCTGTCAAATCACAACCAAGGGGGGACCTCATCCCTCACATACCCCACTTCAAAGTTGAGGATTGTCAGTTGATAACGAGGAAAGTACATTTTTCAGGTTTAAAGAAGAGAATATTAACCCCAAAAGAATACACAAATATCCTGCCATCCGTCTATTTGGTGCAGTCAGAAACCTGAACCAGACATCTCAACATTTAATGCTCTAATTTCTCTATTTTAATAGCCCCATTTCTTCTATTTTAAAGGCTGAGACATTTCCACATTAAAACAAAGAATCTGGGACAACCAGAGAGAACTGAATTTGGGCATAATGGAAAAGGACTTGGTAAGTGTTCCTTGAGGAAAACGTAACTGAATTGGAGTTATCCCAGATACCTATCCGTGTCTTTTATATTCAAAGCTCCTGCCACTGACTATGTTGCTAAATCTGTGCACGAGGCTGGCTGAACAGACCGAGGTGACCAGCCGTCCTCTCTGCAGCGCATTTGAATGAAGGCTGTTCTCTCCTTAGCAGCTGTAGACGCTGTTCGCTGAGCTGGTTGCTATTTTTGATTCTGGCTTCTTCAAAAAGAAGGAAAAGAAAAGAAAAGAAGGAAAAGTCACACCATCTCTGGCAGCCCCCATGTCCAGCTGCCCTCTGTCCACCTTCCCTAGGCTCGGGACTGCCAATGAGCATATACTCCTAGGTTTTCCGTTCCCCATTTTCAGTTCACTTTATTGCAATTGCTCCTTATTGAATCCACAGTCGTATATTAGTCTCACATCTGGAGCAGCAGAGAAGTTGCAAGCATTTTCAGTAGAGCCGGCTCACTGGCTGCGTTCCAAGGCTTCATTTTTTTGTTCCCATCTAGTGGTTTATTAATGGATACTGGCTCCCAGGTGACACTGGTTAAACCGCCCAGAACGGTGCACGTGAAGTCGGAGGTGAATCCGCTGGGCTCTGAATCCCCGCGTCCTGTCGGCATTTAGACCTTCCCCAGCCTGATGCCGCGCCTCGCCGGCCAGCCCCTCTGAGGGCCCCGCCGCCAACTTCATCGGGGCACTGGGATCTGCTTATGGAGCATCTTGTCCCTGGAGCTGAGTGTGACGACTGCTTCCGGACCTTGATTGCTGAAGGAAATCTCTGGCTTTATGCAGATGGATACGTAACATCTATTTCCCCCGGGCTTACCCTCCCTCATTGAGTGACTGACCAATAGAATGCAATTTCTTGCGTAATCCTCCAGGCCCTAGACATTTATGCCTCTGGCCTACATTCACTGACATTAAAGACGGCACACTCCTACCCACCCAGGTCCTCCTGTGTCACTGGAATACTTTGTTCCTCTGAGTCCACTACCCCTTAGCTAGGCAGCTCAGGTGTTGCCTGCTGTGACCTCCTCATACAGCTTCAATGTTCTATCTATCAGCAATGTCCTAGGCGAAAGCAGGGACTCCCTAGTATTTGTGTCTAAATAGCACTCAACAGAAACCATTCTAAAATATTCATATATAAACTGCCCGTGGTCTAACTGATATAAACACACAAAATTCTCCAAAGTCAATCCTAGTTCTCCTCCTCATGGCGAGAGGCACTGTGCTGTCAGGGTCACAGGCTTGGTCCTGGAGCTGGGTGACCGTGGGTCATCATCAGGCTCTGCCCCTTGTGAGCTTGTGACCTTTGGGAGCTATTCACCTTCTCTCTCCTTCAGTTAAATTATCTGTACAATGAGAATAATAATAGTCTCTACATCGTAGGATTGCTATGAGAAATAAATGATTTACTATATGTGCAAATTATACAAATAAATATAAATAATTAAGCAATGGAAAATTCTCATTCACCTAAACAATTTTGTGTAGAGCTTATAGAAATCTATAAAATCTACCAGAATCTTGCCAGCATTGAAGAGTTAACAGATGAATTGCTTTGATCAGTTTTTTATGATCCACCCTTCCTTTTCTGGTTGTGATAAGGATTTCAAAGAAATCTTTCTTCAGCAGCTTGAAGGTCATGGGGAAAAATATGTAGAATATTTAGACTCCCTCTTCTACTCGTGATTTTAAAATATCAGAGGCAGACTGTCTAACTTTGGGAATCAATTTAGGTATATACAATAGTCTTTATTAAAATATTAGCATGCAGAAAGTCATACATTTCACTCAAATTTCAGTGAGCATTTATAAACGCACTTAAATATGCTTGACTCTCCTGTTTTCTTCATATGTTTTGTTGTAAGTCAAATCAACGAACTACATGTCAGCATTTCTCTTTGGAATGATTGTAGAAAATGTATATTTCTTATGTTTTACGAACACAATTCAACTAGATTGTCATGATCACTTAGGCTAAGAAGGCAGCCACTCATGTTTGTTGAATGCCAGAACTATGCTGAGACGTTAATGGAGAAGGAGATGATCCTGTGGAAGTGAGAGGAATATACGACACTATTCTTTGAGATTAGTATTGGTATTTGTATTAGTAGAAAGTTACAGCTTAGTGGGGCTATATAGAGGACTTCCAACAATCTTATAATTTTACAGGGAAGTAACTAAAATCCAAAGAGGTGAAGATCACAAAACTAGTTATCTTTTGCCTAAGTTTGTTGACCTTCTCGCTGTACTGCCTAAGTCAGCAAAGTAGCCCTTGAACAGAAACACAGCTAGGTTGAAGGATTCAAAATGGAAATCTGGAATTGCTATGTGCTTACCAAAATTTAAAATATATTCAATGAGTAAATGCACTCCAAAGCCCAAAGGTGATGAAGTAAGTTCTCTTCTTTAAGTCTGATATACACAGAAATCTCGGTTTTTCTTAGAAAAAATAAAATCTCCCATGACTGGTTGTCTTACCTGGCCAGAGCATCAAGATCTACAGCATCAGGCTCTGGTAACATTCTTTAATAGCATCTCACAGTGGGAGAAGGAGCAAAAATTAAAATGTAGAAATTGGTCTTGTATTGCCTCATGTTGTTAATTTGATCTGATTCACTAAGCTGCTGTTTGGACTGTACTTTAAATGATACCAAAACTCAACTTCAGAGTCTTGAGAATTGTTCTCATAACCATAATTAGTGGTCCTCATCACCACTAAATAACTTTCTAAAATGATCTGAAAGCTTTATCTTACGGCTTTTGGAGAGGGGTATGGGTATGATAGTAAATACTCTCAGGCAGTATTCCTCTATAAGCCTCAGGCTAGTGGTGAGAATAAAAACACAGAGAATCTTTATCTATATCTGAATGTTCAGTATATTAAAATATTTTGGCACTTGAAGGTTTTTCCCCTATAGATTATGACTGTTTTTTTTTTTTTTTTTTTGGTGAGGAAGATTAGCCCTGAGCTAACATCTGTTGTCAATCCTCCTTTTTTTGCTGGGGAAGATTGGCCCTGGGCTAACATTCATGCCCATCTTCCTCTACTTTATATGTGAGATGCCTGCCACGGCATGGCTTGATAAGCGGTGCATGGGTCTGTGCCCGGGATCTGAAGCCGTGAACCCTGTGCCACTGAAGCAGTGCATGCGAACTTAACCACTACGCCACCAGGTCAGCCCCTGTTTTCTTTTTTACAAAAGAAATTATAGAAATGTCCAGGGAGAAAATACAGTTCCTTCTTTGCAAGAGGTCTGTACACAAATTATGTTTTATCTTGGAGTGGAACCATCTTATAAATTGTATATTCTAAATATATTGATATACTTCCATCTCTATCTCTAGGCTTTCTAGCTTTCTTCACTATGTTAAATTATCTGGATCAAGATCCTTTTGATTGCAAGAGATAGATTCTCAATTCAAATTAGCTCAACTCTAAGAAGGAAATTTGTTGGTTTGGGTTCCTAGGAAGCCCAGGGGTGGATCTTGGCCTCAGGTAAGGCTGGATCTAAGAACTCAAACAATATTGCCGGCTTTTCTCTCTTTCTCTCTCCTGTCTCCCATAATTTCTTTTGATTCTCTCTTACTGAAGATGTGCTAACTCTATTTTGGCAGGGTAGAAAGCAAGAGAAAACCTCAGCACAACTTTCCGACATCTCCACTTAACATCATTTGTATAAAGAGACTTATCTCTTCCCAATCCAAATGCCATTCCACGGAATGGACTCTGATTGGCCTTCCTGAGTCAGGTCACCGACCATGGATTAATAACTGTTGCCACAGGGATGGATTATTGTTACAGGCCCAGCTTAGGTCACATGCCTACCCTTCAGGTGGAGGTTGAGATTGGGACACCATTTCTGACAGCTCCATCAGAACCTCAAGGAATGGGAAGGAGTTTTGCAAACAGAGGGAGGCGTGTTAATCAGAAGATAGGGCATGGGAAAATGTGCTAGGCGGATCAAAAATTGCAGCTACCACAGTTTGGCACACTGGCTTTAGCTTTTTCAGCAAGGATAGCCTAAAGACAAGACACATGACTCCAATAGACACAATGCATTGCTCCTCATAACTAACCCCCCCACCTGAGGAAACATCACCACTTCACCACCACTTCTTCATTGTCCTCATATGAGCCTCCCACTCTCCTCTCTGCCACGAGTAAGGGTGGGTGCAGCTTTCCAAAGAACAGAAGTAGACCTCTGAGGTGCCAAGGGGAGAATACGGAATGGCTGTCAGGAAACAGGTTACGTACGTAGTTATTAGAACACAGGCTTTGGTGTCAAAGAGAATACAGGTTCAAATCCCAGCTTGACAATTCAGTGACTGTGATCCTAACTTTTCAGAATTTCAGTTTCTACCTCATTGGGTTATTGTGAGGATTTATTGAAATAATATATATAAAGTGTATGGCATAACACGTGGTGACAAGTAAGCTCTTAATAAGCAGTAGTCACCATTGTTATCAAGGATATGACAGCGATTATTATTTCCCTCACTCTGCTTCTCAAGCTGGGAATGAAGAGTAGCAATTTGGGATGGCGGAACCCTCTTGAGTTAAGACCCTGATGTTACAATGACATATATGTTGTTATGTAGGTGCATGAAGCTCTTTTATACCAGAGCTTTGTATTCTCTCATTTAGTCTTCAAAGCCCCCACTGAGTTGGATGTCGTTAAAACCCACTTTTCAAGTGAGAAAAATGAAGTGCAGTGAGATTATGATTTTATCAGGTCACGTAACTGGTAAGTCATGGAGAGAGGATTCAAACATAGGTTTTCTGACTCCAGATTCTGTTCTCTCTTAATTATACCACATTGTAGAGACCCATTTTTCTGAGAGCCCAGCATGTGCCTGAATATGGCCTAGCTAATCAGATGGCATAATGGGTAAGAACAGTGGCCTGAGAAGACCCTGGGAATTCTCATTAGGTCACCAAGGTTTTGAACATTTTGCCAGGGATTGTTTCTAAAGGTGATAATAGCTGGCAAGCTGTGACCTGTTGGAGAGAAGAGAGGAGAGGAAAGTTAAGAAGAAGGAAGAGAAGCTGAGTGAACAAAAGAAAAAGATGAAGGTTGGGGTGAGGAAAATTAAAGTCTGCCTGATTAGAACTGGTAGGAAGCCAAAGTTATTTTTTAAACTTGTTGCACTTTTTGATAAAAGAAAATTATCCTTGCCCAAATGCAACAATTATTAGTTACAGAGTCTAAGAAAGGAGAAAAAGAAATGATAATGCCCACTTTAGGAATAAATTGAATTATGTTTTCCCTCTGAAACTTTTAGATTTTTAAGCTTAGAAAGTGATATCCTTAGGGATTTCTATAAATGCAAACTTGTTTATTTAGTTTATTATTATGTGGTTTATTCCCCTTCCCATACAAAATCCCCAAATTTTAATGTATATATCCTATTACTCAAAATATCACCGTGTAAAACATGCTTTATCCAATATTGATACAGGGATTTAATTTTTAATTATTGCTCTAAACCTAATTTTCAACTTTCTCCACATTTCTCTGATATCCCCACCTACTTTCAGGGAAGAGTCTTGAAGATCTCTTGAAGAGAGCAGTAAACACAAATAGATGAGACATACGATACACACTTGAGCTTTGAAAAATGTCAAAGGATACATCTGTGGGATGAAATCACAAGCCCGTCATCTGGGCTCTTTATTTTTCTTTATTTTTTTTTCATTTTTGATTCTCAGCCCTTCTCTTCTCTATATTCACAGGCAAAAGCCAGAGAATGTAAATTATGAACAAAAGAAATGCTACATCGCTCTCAGTCATTCGTTCCATCACACAACATTGTGCCGAAAAGAGGGACGCAAAGCTGATATAAACCATCTCCGAAGTGGGGCAATTCTACTCTAATTTGGGAGAGGAGGTGTTTGCAGACATAATTTTAAAGCGAATAGAAACTTAAAAATAAATGTCTGGTTTTATTACCAAGGTATTACTGACTTCAAGGAGTGAGTTAGGAATTGTTCTCTCTATTTTTTGGAAGAGTTTGGGAGCTATTAGTGTTCATTCTTCTGTAAATGTTTGAAAAGAATGTGAATTCACCTGGGAAGCCATCAAATCCTGGGCTTTTTCTTTTTTTTCCCGATGTTTTTTGATTACTGATTCAATCTGTTTACTTGCTATAAGTCTTTTTAGATTTTCTATTTCTTTTCTAGTCAATTTTGGTACTTTGTGTCTTTCTAGCAATTTTTCCATTTCATGACTCTCTCGTCCACACAACAACAACAAAAAAAGCTGAACAAACTGGAAATCAACTACTCTTCTTAGGTCCACCAGGGAACTGAGGTCACAGGGCAAACTGCTGCCCCCCAAAATTGGAGAGACAGGCAGATACAGAGAATCACAACTTAGTAGAGCAGGAGATCAGGAGCAGAAGCCTCCAGGGAAACAGTTCCCGGGTAGGAAATCTAAGCTATAACTGGCAAATTGCTGGGGGCTCAGAGTGAGAGTTAAAAACCCTAGGGGTACCTAGTCATAGCAGACCCCCACACTTTTGTGAATTTTATCTGCAGGAGCTCTACCAGATTATCACAGTGAAGACTGGAGAAAAATCTCCTTGTGCTTCTGGCCAAGGGAGGGAGAAAAGGAACCATTTTGAAGTATGCCAGAGCGTTCTGTTCTTCTTAACAAGGCCTGCCTCAGCAGAAACTATTTAACCAGAGCTAAACTATTAGAGTTTTATCAGAGCCTAACTGACCCCAGGGGCTGGGAAATACCCAACTCCAGCCCTGTCTAGCCTTCCTGTCTCATCCAAAGAGAAAAAAACCAAGCAAAACTGAGAAGCCCCTGGAAGATCATACACCAGGGACACAGGCCCACTAAAGCACTGAGACTTAAGGATAGAACTATAGAAACTGTAAAATGCTAGAAGAAATACATCTTTCCATGAAAGTTTCTTTTGTTTCAAGGATCTAAAATCCATTCACATCTGCTCAAATAAAATGGGAATGTCTTCTTTTGAAGGAAGCAGACAGATCTTAGAAGAATCCAGGAAAACAAACAAACTGAATCCACAGGAAGGCTCTATCAGACTCTACACGGCCTGTCACCTCCCTCTTCCACTCTGACCCTGGCCCTCCCACTGTCCCCTTACGCCCACCACCCCAGCCTCATGGCCCCCTGGCTGTAACGCCAGTATGCTAGGAGCCCTCCTGCCTCAAAGCATTTGTGCAGGGGAGTGCTCCTCCCCAGATATGAGCATGACTCACTGCTTCTCCACTCAGGTCTTTGCTCAATGTCACCTGCCAGAGAGGCCTTCCTTAAAGACCGGAGGTAAAATAACACGGGTCCTGCTCCTTGTTCGAATCTTCCTTACACTGCTTTGTCTTTCCTCACAGGACTTATCAGCACCTCAACTTCATATGCCTTTATGTTTATTTTTCTCTTTTCCCCCTAGACTGGCCCATGGTAGACTCTAGGTAAGGAATAATTGGATAGGTGGAATAATTGGATAAATAAATGGATGAGTGAAGAACAGACACCAAGTTGGCTTTAGGGACCAGCTCTATCTCATTTCCTGTCTCCTGGTTTCTCTGCTTCTCTCTGTATGTTTGCTTCATTCTTCCTGTTCTTCCAACCAGCTTCTGACTCTCTGCTTATGACACTGGGGACACATAACCTAATGATAGGCACCCATCCCTGTTCTGCTGGTAGCTCCATTCAAGTGTTTATCTCCAACGTCTACTCCCCTCTCCGTCTCTTAGTTCAGAGACGCTATTTGTCCTGCAGGAATTTTCCTTAGTTTGTTTTGTTTTCTGTTTTTTGCAGGGCAGGAGTGAGGGTGGGGGAGGGAGAACTAGGTATCACAGACTCTGCTACCTGATCCTTGCAGGTTGGAATTCTTCTAGAAAAGAGTGTGAGAAGAAGGCAGGTACTTGAAATGTGTTTTTTCGAGGTAAGAGGTCAGTGGAACGAAGTGAAGAAAGGATTAATATTTGTTTGTTGAGCCCCTGCTAATTGCTAAGGACTGTGCTCAGCACATGGAGTGCATGTCATTCAGCCTTTCTATCTGCTTTCCAAGCTAGATATTACTGTCACCATTTTCACAGAGAGGTTAACCTATCATCATAGGATGTTGTTAGATTAGAAGAGGTGGAGATTTAAACCCTGGAAGGCTGACTCTAAAATCAATGCTCTTTCCTTTCTAACAATTTAGCTTTGGGTGGAGTTTACTTTAGAGTGGAAAAGGATGTGAGGAGGGCTTCATAAAGGAAGGAGCATTTGAGAGAAGATAGGCTTGGTGTTACCAAGCATGAGAGAAAGGCATTGCCAATGGAGAGAAGAGTGTGAGCAAATGGACACATAACAAGAAGGTAAGAGGAAGCAGTCTGGCTTGCCTGGAACATAGGGAAACGAGGAAGAAATGGGGCTGGAAAGTCATGTGGGATCAGATCACGGGGGGCCTTTAATGTCAGGCTAAGGACTTTGGATCTAGTGGACCTCATACAACTTATAAATTTCTAAGAAACAGAAAGATTCAAACTTTGTGATTCAAATTAGCATACATTTTAGAACGTGAGATTTTCTATTACTATGTCTTAAAATATATAGGCTGTATTAGTCTGCTCAAGCTGCTATAACAAAATACCACAGAGTAGGTGGCTTAAACAACAGAACTTTGTTTCTCCCAGTTCTGGAGGCTGGGAAGTCCAAAGCAAGGTGCCAGCTGATTCACCTCTTGGTGAGGGCTCTCTTCCTGGCTTGTTGATGGCTGCCTTCTTACCGTGCCCTCCCATGGATTTTCCTCAGTGTGTGTGCATGGAGAGAGAGAGAGGGCTCTCTGATGTCTCTTCTTACAAGCGCACTAATCCCACCAGACCAGGACCCCACCCTCATGACGTTATCTAACCCTAGTTATCTCCCAAGACCCCATCTCCAAATATCATCACACTGGGGGCTTCAGGTTCAACATATGAATTTCGAGGGGACACAAACATTCAGTCCATAACGTAGGCCAATCCAAATAAAATAAGAAATACAATTAATATAAGGATAGCTTTAGAATGACAGCCTCCCTGATGAGTGTCTGTTTCCTGCATGAATCAACATGACCTTCAGAGGGACCTGGCACCCGAAAGACCAGACTTGGGAATTTACATTGAGAATTCAACACTGAAGCGACTCTTCTTTATCATGTTGCTCAATTTTAATTTTTCCAGTAGTGCTTTCTACATGTACAAAATATGAACCACTGTTCAAACCTGAAATATTCCTCTTCAGCTGTTCTCCTTGCTTCAATGTGGCTCTCACTGACTGCCCCTCCTGACTGCCATCCAAGAGGTTTATGAACCAGGAAGAAAGGCTATTGCTCAAGAACTCTCATTTATAGGAAACATAAAGCAGAGATTTTTTCTTGTCTCAAAATATCCAAATAATGCATCCCCCAAAAATGAAATAATAAATCTCTCACCTGGGCTCTTTGCTTTGCTTTTATCGTCAGCTTTACTTCTCAATCATCTCATCCTAGTGCAACTAGCTCAAAATCAGAAAATAATCTGTGTTTGAAGGAAATATAGGAGGAAAGGCAAGGAAATGAGAGTTTTCCAAACACCCTTGCACCAGATATTGCATCAGACACTTTATACATATTTCATTTAAAAACTACAAAAACAGAGGGTATATTAATGTCTTTAACATACAGACGAGGACACTGAGGCTCAGAGAGATTCAATTGTCTGTCTGCACTCGCTTGGTAAGTCAAGGAGCCAGCTGAGAAACCAGGGTCTCATGTGCTGGCATGGATGCTACCCACGCTGCTCCCCGGAAACCATAACATTGAAATCTGCAGGATTTTAGTCACTTAAAATAAGTTGAAGTCTCTTAACGAGTCTCAGAAAAGCTTTAAAATTTCTCCTAGGTCGGAATGCCAAACCACCGTTTATTAGATTTCCCTCACCAGAGGGGGAGCGAGCCGGTTGCGGGAGCTTCCTCAGGCCCACTAGTTCAGCTGTGAGTTATCATAGAGGCGAACCCCACACGCAGGAGGGCATTTTGGCTCCTCTGGGGACCCCAGTGTTCTCCAACAAAGGGCCACTTGCCCTCTTTGGCATAAGGCTTCTGCGTGTGCTTTTGGCGTTCTGCTGCCATGTAGTTCAAGCCGCGGCTTCCCTTCTCACTATTCTGAGCCACATTTTCAAAGGAAGGTATATATTGTCCTTGGATTTTTGACAGCTATTTCCATATCCCTCAGTCAGTACGTGGCACTCATCTACGTAACGAGCCAACTGATGTCTTAAAGGAGCCAGATATTTATTCCTGCTGCAGAATTTTATGCCAAACAAATAATATTTATAAAAAATAAAGTTCTTGAGAAGAATTCCATATCTTTCCCTTCTATCTTCTCATGGCACTGAGAAAAATAAAACAGAGAGCAAAAAGCAGGTTTTCAATGGGTATCTATTGCATATGTGGTTTGGGGAAAATCTTAGATGGCAACCAATTATTTTTTCCAGTGTGCAGGATGAATACTAGAAATAGAATTTAGTTCATTTTCAGGGCATGAGTAGGATGATTAGGTTTCAGAGGAAGTGGAGATTATCCTTGCAATTAGTGAGCATGTTTGCTCACTGCCTCTGGGATTTATTTTGGGCTGTACCTGAGACAAGTGTGTCTCCTCCCCCACCCCCGGTCCCCCAAAGTTGGTTGACGGAGCATGAGAGACACGAACTCCTCGTGATGAAGCTTTACTGGTGAATCGGCTTTTATTTTTTCCAGCATTTATTCTCCATGTAATTCTCTTTTTTCAAGTAATGCTAATTTTACATCCCAGATTTCTTCACGTGAAATTATAAGGGTACCATAATTATTTATGAAGAATGTCAAAACAATACATTAATAACATTGTAGAGTTTAAAGCTCTTTAATACATAATCCATTCATGGGCACTACTAAGTACTTTGCTAAAATGATGTGTAAATAAATAACAAATGAAGTCTCATGCTGTGAGTTTGTTGTTTATTTCCCATATATTCAAGCTAGCTCGTATTCAGTTCTTTGAACCAAGACCTTGTCCTTCCACCTGGTAGCTGGTTGTCCATGTAGCTTTTAATAAGATGGCATGAGAGAGTAATGATCATATACGGACATACCTTTTTTTCTCCAAAGAATTTTTCACTTGGTCTACATGGAGAAACATAGCAATGAATTAAAATAATAACGTTAATAGCTGAACTGGCCATTTGTTGAAAGGCCTTTCCTCCTTCCCTTTCCATAAATTCTCAGCTGTGTCCTTCAAGTGGGGTTGCTCTCATCCCCCACTGAAGGGATGAGCTTTGCCTATGCTCGATTGCTGTGTTCCACCTTCTGGGATTTGTGACAGTTGGACACCTGTTGTAACTTGGGCCGATGCGACTGAGATGCTTACTGACAGCCTCTGGAAGAGAAGCTGTCTCTTTCTTCTTTGGGGACTACCAGAAGAGAGAGAGTTTCTTTCTCTGGATAGAGTGTTCTGGATTTAAGGTCTGAAATGCTGCAGCTATGATGCTACCAGGAGGGGAGAAGGCCTAGAGATGATGATGGCACACAGAGGAAGCCAGTGCTTTAGAGAACTGCAGAGAAAGAAAGCCCAGGCCTAGCAACCTGGAAACCTCTGGACTAAGCCTCCCCTGAAGCTAGATCTACTATTATTTAGTTACGTTAATCAATATATTACCAGTTTTTCTCAAACCACTTTGCATCATGCTTTCTATTCCTGGCAACCAAAGCATGCTAATAATGGATGCAACCTTCCAGATATCTAGGAGAGAGTCAGACATCTACTTCATGTTGGTGATGGTTTTCCTAGAGGCCTCTCTCTTTCTCTTTGGCTCTTTCTATGCCAGAAAGACCTTAACTCTTTATTTGACGTTTCAAAAATAATTTAGCCAAGATGCTCTGTGGAGTTCCTCACCTGCCTCTTAAAGGAGTTTTAGAGTCAATCATCCAACAAGTATTTACTGAATACATATTATACGGCAACAGCCCTCTCTACAAAAAGAGCACCTCAATTTTTATCTGTTTTTACTATTCAATGTCCACATAATATTATTTTGAAGAAACTATTCTGCAGTTAAATATATGAACTACTGATTTAGTCTGACCTCCTCATCTTGAAGGCTACAAAATTGAGCCTAAAGGAAGTTAGATGATTTGTCCAAGGTCTTATGGTAAATTTCAGAATTAGAAAGAAATTCCTGGTTTCCTGATCCACAGTCCAGTGGTCTTTCATTACCCTCTGCTGCCTCCTCACATTGTCACTACCTTTGATAATAGTTATGATATTATTGTTTTTCCCAGGCTTTAATTATTCAAATCACTTTGGTCTGCGAAGACTGAATCAGAAAGCCAACAAGAACTGACTTTCCTATGAAATTTCTAACACTTCCTATTTTCAGACAGGCTAGAAATACCCTGTGAACAGCCTTTCTCATAAGATTTGGCATCTGCTTCTTGCTATGATCAGAAATAAAAAGTGTAGAGGTTGGAGAAAATTAACCAGAAAAATATACCTGAAAAGTTTTAGTTCTACACACGTGGGAACTTTCATATATCAGACCTAGACCCTGATATTGCCCAAGCTCTCTTGATGTTTCCCTACAGACTAAATGCTTGTCCTGACCTGTTCAGTTTTCACAGAGGTCATTTGTTGTGGTATGTTGTGATATCATATGTTGTGATATATGTTGTGATAACACTAATTTCAGAATTGAGAGGAAAAGTTTTTGTTTTTAAAAATCAGATTCAGGAATGATTTCTGCCCAGTCATCTCCCATAGGCTGTAACCTTTCTCGCAACAGAGAACCACAGGGTCCTCTTGGAAGTTGATCTTTGTTTCTGTGTGGCCCCATAAGTAATAATTCAAGTGATTCCTCAGAAGCTCCAAGTAGACAAATAATGACATAATAACAGTTCTTCAGAAATATAACTTCCTTTTATACTGCTACAGTAGGGCCTGAATGGATTTTAATTCAATCCTGGGAGTCTAGTCTGGTTACTTACTATCAGTATTTGTTATACTAATCCACTTTGTTGTGACCAGCTATGTGCTCTGTTTCATTACTGTGCCTTTCATTAATTGTGTGCAATCCTAACTCTCCTCGATACCATATTTCATTATCATGTGTAAATAAGCCCCACCTAATCTATTTGCTTTCTCTTACTAATAAGAACACTTTCCTTTAGTGGTCGTAATGCTTCTTGAGGAGGGGGAGCTAGACTTTACCACACCTGTCTGACTGATCAGTGTGCTTATCCATATGGATCAACAACACGAGAAACGTATTTTGACCTTAAAACTCACTCAAAATATGTTGTTTTTATTTTGATCAGTAATGAGGGTGGCAACTTCCCTCTCTAATATTAAAGATTGCCCTTAGGGATTATAGTTCTAGGCTTTTAAAGAGGAGAGTAACTCTCAAGTTCCTTATATAAATGGAGTGTTGGGAAAACCACTAGAAGGAAAAGCTAGAAAAGTTTTATTGGAAAAAGGAACAGAAGTCACAAACTAAAGAATGGGGTATCAGATTTTTTTGTGTGTGTGTGAGGAAGATCAGCCCTGAGCTAGCATCCATGCTAATCCTCCTCTTTTTGCTGAGGAAGACTGGCTCTGAGCTAACATCTATTGCCAATCCTCCTCCTTTTTTTCCCAAAGCCCCAGTAGATAGTTGTATGTCATAGTTGCACATCCTGCTAGTTGCTGTATGTGGGATGCGGCCTCAGCATGGCCGGAGAAGCGGTGCATCGGTGTGCGCCCGGGATCCGAACCTGGGCCGCCAGTAGCGGAGTGCACACACTTAACAGCTAAGCCACGGGGCCGGCCCTGGGGTATCCAATTTTAACAAAGAAAAAGAACATTTCTCTTTCTGCTTTCTAAACTTTCTAATACTTCATATAGATAATATAGGAGATTCTGTATAAGTAGGTAGGTTAAGTGCATATTCACATATGTGTGTATATATTTATTATGAGGCATTCTTAGTAAATGAATCTTAAAAGTTCATCTAACTCAAAAAACAAATAGGAGATTTTAAAATTCACCAGGGTAAAAAGACCTATAGAGGAATAAGAAAGTATAATTGTACTGACAAGTGTCATACTGAGTTAATTCTAATAACTTTGATTCTGTCTACTTTGGTCATAATTACTCTACAAGAAAGTTGTTACCACTGTTGTCTATAATATTTAGATGATGGGTAGGATGCCAAAAGGTATTGAGTTTTGTTCAATTGAGTCTTTTCCAACAATACACAGTTGAATACATCCACTTTGGATATATTACAATTGTTACTGATATAATAAAAAATGAATACTTCTCGAGGTTTCCTAATGGTGAAATTATGTCAATAATCTGTTGTATGGTGTGGGCACCTTCAATAATTGCTTACAGTGTGCTTTCAGAACAAGCTGAGTAGTGCACTTGAGTTCCTTGTTTTTAAATCCTCAATGAAATGAAATGAAGCTCATTTCATTCATTGGTTTCACCTGCCTTATTTAGTTATTTGAAAAGCACAACCGTAGTCAAATCCTGTTTTAAGAGTTGGCATGCCCTTTCACTGGTGGCCAAGCATGAGAAATCCTGCCCTGATACCCCAGGGGACTCTGACTAGCATCTGGCTATACGGTAATTGATCCGGTGTTTCTGAGTGAAGAACACTGTCTTCTTTTCCACATTCCTCATCTCTTATAGGTCTTTATATTCATGTTTTCAACACAATTGGAAACACAACTATCCCCAAGGATGACTTGGCAAGAACACTTGGGTCCAACCAGGCGTCTCCAGGGCTTCCAGCTAATTCTGATTATCCACAGGGTTATTTTCAGAGTTCAAGTGCAACATAAGATTCAGGAGTCTAGAGCTTATCTCTATTCCCTCTGTTGATCCTAGAACCACAGCAGTGACAAGTCTTGACTTCCCTCACTCCCACCCTGGTTGGATCCTCTTCTGCTTCATGAAGTATCTCTTGTACCCATGCCTATCACCTGTGAAAAAAGTTGTAGACTCCCCATTTTCTTGATTCAGAGAAGTCAGTTGACTTCCCCAAGTTCCGAAAACAGGAAATCTAATCCTGTCTTTGGAAGAACAAAATCTGACTGACCTCTGTGCCCCTGGACTCAATGGCACCCAGGGCTCAACCAGAACTGGACCCTCTGTGAATGAAGCCAATTTTGTTTACAGCTTGCCTATTCAAAAACATACTTGAGTTGAATACATGATATGACATTTGCTCAGTAATTAACTCCAGGGACTTTCAAGTTCTTGGATAAGCTGAAATGGGTGGGCAGTCCACACAATATCCAATATGTATCCCCAGCATACTTAAGCGAACTAAAATTCTAATTTGCATCTACCTTCTGAGAGTTATTTCGTGAGAGATCACATTTCTCTTTGTTCTTGTTCCTGTGCGAAGCAGACAATTAGACCTAACCTTTGTAAATTTAGAAAATAAAAGCTGCCTTTGAGTGGAGAAATTATTTTGCTGGGCTTTTTATGCTATTTAATTTAATTATTCACATTAATCCTCTCTACAGTTCTAATATATTTATGAATTCCTTAAGATTTTCCCATTGTCCAAAAAGATATCTATATATTTTGGTGGATGTGTTACTGACTAATTTCTATTTATCATCACCTTAAAAATTTGTCATGGTTAAATTTAATTCAATTGAATTCAAACTCTCCTGAGATTGTTTATGTCAAATATTATCACATCTTTATTCTTCCTGACAAGTGGTTGATTATATTTCCACAATTTATCTGTAACATACACTAAGACCATTTTGGAAGCAGCAGAAACATTAAATACCTATTATAATTCTGGCTAAGTGTTGCTGGGTGTTTTTGTTTATTTGTCTGTTTTGTTTTGTTTTTTTGAAAGCTCAGTATAAGTCTGAGAGAAAAGAAAATTATTCCAGCATTGCCCATTTTAATTTTTATGTTTAGTCATATCTTTTTCAATCAGAATAATTAAAAACAATTTAAATCTACATCTGATTTATGAAGAAGTTAAGTTGAAATGTAAAGCCGCTGGGTTTTTCAATTACTTCCAGTTTTATTAGACAAAAAATAGGGAGTTTCCATTTCCGCTGCCTTCCACACCTTCATATTTTCTGAGGCATGTATGAATTACCTCAGTTTGCTATAATACTCTTTCTCAAGGAACTCGGAAACTTAATCAGGAAAAGAGAGTTCAGCAGCCACTAGAACAGGGTCCAGTTCTCTCTCAGACTTCAAAGGGAGCTCCTACTGCAGAAGTGATTTGGGAGCAGGAAACGGGAGGCGAGCTCGGGGTCTGTGGGCTCTTCAGGATCTGCTCTCCATGCTCCGTATGAACGACGGAAGCCCATCTAGAGGAGGATTGAGGGTAGCGGGGATCAAGTGCCGTGGAAGGAAATTTGCTACTATCAACACCAGAAACATTTCTATTACAACAATTAAGATTTCCGTGGACCCGTTTTTCAGTAGCCATCTTGAGTATATTCCAGTTAGGTATTTTACACCTTGAGTGCATTCCATTTGGATTTGTGGTTTTGAAAATTCTCTTGTCTCTATGTACTTACTTTCCTGTGAAATTTAATTGCATATAGTTCAGTAAATATGTCATACTGTTTCATGCCTCTTTATTCTTAGAAATTCTGCTTGCTCTGCATGGAATGCACTTCCCCACTCTGCCTCCCTGATGAACTTTGACTAATTCTTTACGGACTGTCATCAAACATCATCTCCTCTGAAAAACCATCCCTGATTGCAGAGGCTTAATTACGTATGACTTGAATCCATATTCTATCTTATATGTATTGCTAGTATACTTTTCATACTATATTACCAGCATGTGTATCTGTTTACCACACTGGACTAAAAGCTTTTTGAAGGAATGATCCATACCTTCTCCACTTTTTATGTTCATCTACCAGGTGCCAAGTTTATTGTCTATAAATATATATAAATTTACTGTTTATAATTGCTAATATTGTCTGTAATTTTTACAGCAGTTTCATAGCCATCACACAATAATCTCCAATTTATTTTCAGGGGAGGACATCGAGGCTCAGAGAATGTTGTTCAGAGAAGCAACTTTCCCAAGGGTGAGCACCCAAAATTCCTGTCCAGGATGAAATCATGACTCAAGTCCAGGCTCCCTAAAGTCCAGGCTCATTTAAGCCACCCCTATACTCACTTTCTGCAGACTGTTATGCAGATCACAATTTCAGACACTAAGAATGTTGTGTAATCAGTGTTTGCTGAATTGATGAAGAAATTGATTTAAAAAATTCAGACCACTTTTGGTACTTGTAATCTGCACTGTGTGCAGAACAATCCACTTATAGTCAACAAGAGAGACACCTGCCTCTGGAGATAACAGACCCTAGAAGACAGAGCTACTGCAACTTTTGTGGTTCCCCAGAAAATCCCCCTGGAGTAGGTGCTGCGTGAATATGAAGTATGGGATCCTCAAAACACTGGGTGCCCCTCCCTGTGCTCACATAAACAGAGTAAGACCCAAAGCGTTAGAGGACACGTCCCAGGTTGACCAGCTAAGGGGGGTCAGAGAAGGGACTAGTGAAGAGAGAGCTTTGGCCAGAATTGGTGGTGATCTGGACTTGATGATGCGACTCTACAATGCAGAGGCAACCTATGCTCTGGTTAGTACTTATTCCCTCTGTTCTTTATCATCAGCACAGTTTCGCCTTTCATTTTTCTTTATTTCCTTCTTTATTAAGTAAGACCAACTATTGATAACCTGTACCCCCTGTTGTTGTAAATCATTGTGCCTTCACCTTTACATGTTTGGGCTTTGTATGACTCTGATGCTGAGAAAGGGGGATCAAGGGATAAGACATCTAGTGTAACTTCCCTTGGTTCCAAGTGTGACATAAAGCCCAAATCCATTGTAAATGTCTCTGAGCTCTGGATGTGTGATGATAAGAACTCAGGAGAAGAATATGAGATGAAACTTTCAAAGCAGACTTTGCAGTAAAAGTTATACTTTAGTTTCTCCTAATAGTGCTTCAGCTGCTGATTATGGGATGTCGGTTGTTGGGTGATGGGAGGCCACTGCAGAGAGGGCAAAGAAAGAGTAAATCTAGAAAATGATTAGGAAATATTGGGGTGAGAGAGGGAGTTTCTGGCATATAAGCTTTGGCCGAAATACTTGAGTGAGGTTGGAGACCATCGAAACCTTGTCCCCATAGGCTGGCTAGAAAAATCATGTCACAAAAATCTCCTATGGTTCTGTGACCCAGAACTTGTATCCGCTTCTTTCTCTTTTAACCAAGATCCTCAAATGTCATAGCCACAAAAAGGGGGATCCTGGTATATACTGCACTTAGGACCCAGCTCTCCTGGCCCCCACTGCAGTGACCCTTCAGTCTCACTATACTTTATAGTGTACCATACTATACTCACTCACTGTACTGTATGATATACTATGCTATATTCACTATACTATACTCTCTCACTATACTCTGTAGTATGCTATACTATACTCACTATACTGTATAGTATGCTGTACTATCTATACTCACTATGCTACACTCACTATACTGTGTAGTGTACTATACTGTACTCACTGTAGTATACTCATTCACTATACTATCTCTTGATTATGCATTTTCAGAACAACACAGAACAGTGACAGACCTCAAAAAGCAGAAAGAGAATTTTAAGGAGATTGATTTTGTTGAATTTGAATTCAATTGATCTATATTTTTGTTTAATCATGAATCAGAGTTAGATTCAACCTAGCGGCTTATTTCAAAGTCAGCATTCTCTTTAAAAACCATTGGTGTCGGGGCCGGCCCCATGGCTTAGCGGTAAAGCGCTCATGCTCCGCTACTGGCGGCCCGGGTTCAGATCCCGGGCGCGCACCGACACACCGCTTGTCCGGCCATGCTGAGGCCGCATCCCACATACAGCGACTGGAGGGATGTGCAGCTATGACATACAGCTATCTGCTGGGGCTTTGGGGGGAAAAATAAATAAATAAAAAATTAAAAAAAAAAAAACCATTGGTGTCACTTCTTTATTAAAATTCCACTTTTGTGTTTTTGTTAAAAATACTCTCATTTATTTTAATAACAATATTATTAATTTCCTATTTATTACTTTGTTATTGTAATAACTTTCCTACAAAGGAAAACATTGTTGGAGTTCAGAGATAATTTTATTTGAGATCCAGGACAATTAGAAGACAAAACTTCAAAACAAATTATTACTCTCACTAAAGTAGATAACACAGCATTGCAAATAACTTCACTAGATTATTTGAAGTTACAGAAAGAAAAGAAACCAGAGAGGCAGAGAGAGAGAGGGAGAGCAAGAAGGAGAGGGAAAGACTTATTAAAAACATTTGAATGAAGTCTATAAATATATTAAATAAGGAGCATAATACTTCTCTTTAGTTGATATGCTCTATTGCGTATTACTTTTTCATACAAAATTATTTCCAATACAGATATGATTTCTTACCATTCTATAAAATATAAGTAGGAACTATTTCATGTAAAAACATTTTCCCAACCTTAAATGACCTAGAAAATAGATTGGAAATGGTTTATTCCTTGATTAAATAAAGATATTATATCTAATAATATGGTTGGCTCTGGAATTGTATCTTCCATATAGAAACCTATGTAACAAGGAAGTCGCTTTAGTTCCAATTTGTTTGTATGACCAGTGATTTGGGTACAGAGATTTAGGACCAGCTCTCCTGGCTCCTGGAATTTTGATATCAAAATTTAACATGTGTACGCATCCACACTCCTTTCATTAAAATAATACTTTTTTGGGGCCGCCCCAGTGGCACAAGTAGTTAAGTGTGCGCACTCCGTTGCGGCGGCCCGGGGTTCGCTGGTTCAGATCCCAGGCGCGCACTGACACACCTCTTGGCAAGCCATGCTGTGGCGGCGTCCCATATAAAGTGGAGGAGGATGAGCACGGATGTTAGCCCAGGGCCAGTCTTCCTCAGCAAAAAGAGGAGGATTGGCAGATGTTAGCTCAGGGCCAATCTTCCTCACAAAAATAAATAAATAAATAAAATAATATTTTTTTGATATTTATTGTATTCCTTTCTTCTCTTTTCCAACTTGTCTTTTCCTATCCTTTGCAAACATGCAAAAACAGGTTTGGTCAAACGTACATCAAAGAAACAACTGTGTGGGCCAGTAAATGCAAGAGGCTAAAAGAGAATTAATTCTAGATTCTGACACATCCCCAACATGGTGAAATGAAAACAAATCCACACTGAGTTCCAAAGGACAGGTAGTTGATATAATTACATCATTATGACCTCTTCCTTGCATATTTTTGGTAATGTGTTTATTACTTTCCTAGGGTTGCCATAACAATTGACCACAAATTGGGTGGCTTAAGATAACAGAAATTGATTCTTTCATAGTTCTGGAAGAGAGAAGTCTAAAATTAAGGTGTTGGCAGGGCTATGGACCCTCCGAAGACTCTAGAGAAGGATCCTTCCATGCCTCCTCCAGCTTCAGGTGGCTCCTGGTGTTCCTTGGCTTGTGGCCACATCACTCCAACCTCTGCCTTTGTCTTCACATTTCTTTCTTCCCTGTGTCTCTGTGTGTCCTTTTCTGTCTCTTAAAAGGATGCTGTCATTGGATTTAGGGCCCACCCTAATCCAGGATGATTTCTTCCCAATCTTTACCTTAATCATATCTGCAAAGACTCTATTTCCCAATAAGGTCACATTCTGAGGTTCTAAGTGGATGTGAGTTTTGGAAGGACACTATTCAAGCCACTACAAGGTGGAAAAAAAGTGTCTCTACAGGCACTCTTAGATCCATCTCTTACGATGGATGCTGTCCATACAAGTGCTTTGGTGCCTACTGCTGCTCCTTCGGCCCCAGCCCTTCCCCTCCTCAGTCATTCTCCACTGCCAGCAAACTTGAGCAATGGGACTCAGTCACCTGGCAACCTGCGTTTGAATATATTCCCCACCTAGTGTCTTCTGCCATCGTCCATCATTTGTTTTGCGCCCCCCCAGGCATATGTGCACATCTGGAATAATGGACTCTGTGTCCAAAAGAGCCCTGTCACCAACTAGTGCCCCAAGGAACTCAAGGGTGGGTTTGGAAGCATTTAACTGTTTGTCCAAGTTGTTTTTTTATGTTAAGGAGACACAACCAGCAACCACCTGAAGCTAACCAAACTTCCCTACAAGAGCTATGCCCATGATCTTGCCTTATTTTTAATGCGAAGATCTCTTCAAGAGGAGATTAAGCCTCATTACCATATTCTGCAGTGTACCTGCCTCTCCCTCTTCAATATTCATTCCCCAACTGAAATAAAAGTTCCTGCTTCCCTTTTTTCAGGGACACCATGACTTTGGAAATGATTCCTCATGGCCTCCTATTTGCTGCAAATACACTTTACTTTGTGAGACAATTTCCACTGGTGTAGAGTCTTATTTAACTCACCAGGAGGCGAGCCCACTTGGTTTGGTATCATGACTTCTACCTTTGTCATATTTTGCAAAGGAGCATCTCAGAGCAGAGAGGTGGAGCCTTTGCCTGAGGTTACATTGTGTCTGACCCACCCTCTGTACACAGGTTGTCCTAAGGGGGCTGTGCCACAATGTGCTGACTCGCTTCCTGTCACTTCATTTTGCGCAGTCTTGCAAGGTCATCTCTTTATTATAAAATTCTTGTTCTTTCCATTCCTCCTAGCCCTCTTCCAGATTCCAACTGACCCCTCATAAATCTTGTCCCGCTCCTTTCTCATCTCCTCTCCCTTGTCTTACATGAATTTTATTTGTTACCCCCCACATCCCCAAAGCCCCAGAGTTAAAAATGCTAATGATATATCTGTATCCAAGAAAAGAGAGAATATAAGTTCTGAAGTAAAATTAGAATAAAGAATCCTTGCCATCAGCTTCTAAGGCTCTTGAAAGTGGAGGGTCTCCTTCAATATATTTATAAAACTCTCATATAGTTTCTGTCTCAGTTGTTTCATTTATTGGCATAAAGTTGTTCATAATATCACCCCGTATTATCTGTGTGTGTGTTCAGTTCTCTGTGGTTTATCACCTGTATATGTTCATGTAACACCTGTATAGGTTCATGTATAGGTCAAGATACAGAACAGTTCCATCACCACAAGGATCCTCTTATAGCCACTCCCCTCCATCCTTAACCCCTGGCAATCACTAATCTGTTCTCCATCTGTATATTTTTGTCATTTGAAGAATGTTATATAAAGGGAATCCTACTGTATGTAATCTCTTGGGATTGCCTTTTTTCACTCAGCATAATTCTCTGGAGATTCACCCAAGTTGTTGCACATATCACTAGTTTGTGTCTTTTAATTGCTGAGTAGTATTCCATAGTGTGGATGTACCACAATTTGTTTAATTATTTACCCATTAAAAGATGTTTGCATCATTTCCAGTTTTTGGCTATTATGAATAAAGCTGCCATGAACATTCCTCTTTGTGTGAACATAAATTTTCATTTCTCTGGGATAAATGCCCAGGACTACAACTGCTGGGCTATACAGTAGTTTCATGCTTATTATCCTTTTAATGTTTGTCGAATTTGAAGTGATATTCCCTCTTTCACACCTAAGACTGGTAATTTTTTGTTTTCTCTTTTTCTTGACTGATGTTGCTTTTAACTTTATTGATTTTATTAATCTTTTCAAAGTACCAATTTTTTCAGTTTTTAAATAAACTTAGTTTTAGAATTGTTTTAAATTTACAGAAAAGTTACAAAAATGGCATCGAGAGTTCCTATCCATACCTCTCATTCAGTTTCCCCTATTGTTAACATCTTACATTAGTGTGGTACATTTGTCACAACTAAGAAACCAACATTGATACACTACTATTAACCAAACTTTGGACTTTAATTGAATTGCACCGGTTTACCCAGTAATATCGATTCCAGGATCCCATCCCGGACACCACATGACATTTAGTTGTCATGTTTCCTTAGCTTCCTCTTAGCTGTGACAGTTTCTCAGATGTTCCTTGTTTTTGATGACCTTGATGATTTTGAGGCGTACTGGTCAGGTGTTTTGTAGAATGTTCCTCAATTGGGATTTGTCTGATGTTTTCCTAATGTTTAGACTGTGGTTGTAGGTTTTTGGGAACAAGACCACAGAGAAGTCCTCATCCCATTTTCTTAGGGGTATCTGCTGTCAACATGACTTACCACTGTTGATGTTACCTAGATCACCAGCCAAGGGAAAGTTTGCCAGGTTCCTCCACTGGGAAATTACTCCCCCCTCCCATACTATGTTCCTTGGCAGCAGGTGACTAAGTGCAGGGTACGCTCAGGTGGAGGGTAAGAAAGGAATTAAGCTCCTTCTTCTGAAGAGGCTCATATGCTTTCTAATTCTCTTACTTTCCTCTCAAGTACCAGCACTAATATAAATAAAACTCTTTCTTATTCAATACTATAGTAATTTAAAAATTTGTCTAAGTGCTAGTATGGAAATGATGTATTTTCTTCTTTCTTATTGCAAATGTACATTTCAACCATGTCAGGGTTAAACAGGTTTTTATTGGCTGGCTTGGGGACTTAATCACCATTTATAATTTTTTTCTTATGGGAAAATGCATTTTAAGGCTTGAATGACTCACTAACATACTTCAGAAACAAAACGCACTTACCAGTCGGAGGCTACTATGAAGTATAGAAAGAAACCCGGGGCTCCTTTTTTCTTTCTGCATCAAATCTAAACCCCTGTTCCCAGCTGTGGAAACATTTCATTTTAGACCCTAAATTGCTTCCCATTTTATTTTCTTTTACTGAGGTTGTGTTGCTATGCCAATTTGGAAATGAAAATATTGGGGCATTTCAATCCTCCAAATTCCTCTAATGATAATTTTTAATACTTGTATCCCTTAGCACTAATATGCTCCTTCCCCAACTTACTTCTAAACTTTAAATTCCTTAGTATTGTTCTATATTTTATTTAAAAGCCATTTTCGTTGATTTTTTAGCATTTCATAAGTCTCTATGTTTTTGGAACTTCAGCTTTTTGAAAGTCGCAGTTATAGTTTTAACGGTCCTCAGAAGAGGTGCAGATTATTTATCCGGGAAACTTTTTCCTGGAATATTTATCAAACGTCTGTTAATATGTCAGACACTGTGTTAGGCTCTGGGCTCAGAGTATAGACATGGAAGATTAGTGGAATGTCATAAATCATAAACAGTCTTATATAAGATCTCTCTTCACTTCTCTACTTTGCTACTAGAATGCAAAACTAATCATGTCACTCCTTTATGTTAAATTCTTCAAGAATCTCTATAGTTTTTGGGGAAAAAATTATATCATCATCATTTATCTCCAAAGAATTGTGATACTGGGTAGTCTTTCAAACTCTCAAAGTCTCATTTGATTCTCTTTTTTAAATGGTGGTAAGATGTCTGTCTGGGTTCTTTCACAAATGTGTCATAAGGTCTTAATAACGCAATTGTGTTTGAAAAACATAGGATACAACATAATTTTATTTCCTCTTGTTTGTAAACTGTTTATTTCATATTTCTTACATTAAAAAGCTATGAGTTATTCTATTCATTTAAATGGAAGCCTGAAGAATGGAGAGGACTTACAAAAACGGGTATTGGGGTGAGGCGAAGGAGAGCATGCTCCAGACATCTGGAGAAGATGAGAATCTTCCCATACCTGGGACTGTGCAGTGAAGGGCATCTTGGCACACAGAAGGGGTTGCTGGCCAAGAACTAGAGCAGATAGCTCCAACATGATGGTTCCCATCAACTCTTAGAACAGGCCCAGAGGATACTTCTGCACTAATTAGAGATGATTGGACCTATAAACTTCTCAGAATTACAGTTGATACTATAAGAGAAAAATCTAAGATTTGGTAGTTCTCTAGATGGACTTCAGAGAAAGGTTCTGGGACATATACTATTGGCTTATTTATCAAAGCAGCTGTCTCAGTAGCATTCAATTACTTCAGAAATTTAAGGTTAGCTTTTGTTTTTTCAAAAGAAGCTTTTATTAGTGAACAAAAATATAACAGAGGAGTATAAATATGGATAACTATCCCATCTTAGTCTACTCAGGCTACTGTAACAAAATACCATAGACTAGGGGGACACAAATACTCAGTGCATAACACACTGCAAGGGGAATTCTTAATTCACCTAGTGTTTAACCACTGAATTTCCTGGCTGACTTCTGGGGACAGCTAGGTCTTCCCCTTTACTTCACCTCTACCTTTTCAGGGTCAAGTGAACTGAGTCAAAATACTTAATGTTGACTCTGTTTTACTTTCTACCTCTCCCCTGAGTCCATATATTCCCTCTCTAAACTTAGGTTGTAAGAAAATAGAAACACACTGTAGGTGGATCCCAATAAACCTTGCTTTCCAGCCTTCAGACTCACGTGATATGAATCTTTTGGGCAAAAGTTAGCATTAATGCATATTTGGATGTAGCTTCTGTGTTGGAGCCTACTGGATGAGCTCAGAGACCAGCGGGAAGTGTGGGGGCTCCCTCCAGAATGGGGAGGTTATCCTGCCCCCCCCCCCCCCTTAGCTGCCACAGAACAAGGCAGAACCTTGAATGGGAAATCAGAACTGTGAGTAAGGGCCCTAGGTAGACAGCCAAAGAGCCAGGCCTCTTGCTCTTGGTCTAGATGTAGAGACTCAGGGTATGAGTGAGATGAAGAGAGGACCCCTACTCAAAAGAAGAATGACCAAGCTGGAGGTGAAGGATCCCACAAAGGAGGATCTGAAGAGAAGACTTGTAGAAAATGAAACAAGCCCTATGCATACATGGAGAAGAGCACCCCAAAAAGAAAGAACAGCACAAGCAAAGACCCTGGGCACTGGCCTTCCTGGTGTGTTTGAGAAATCATAAGAACAGTGCAACTGGAGTGGAGGGAGGGAGAGAGTGGGTGAACAGTAGGAAATAGGGTCAGAGGGAAACTGTTTGCCCAGGGGTCAGATTATGTAGGGCCTTGAAGAAAAGTTTCCCTTTTATATGGTGCAGGATGAGAAGATGTTGGATGAATATGAGTCAGGGCTGGCTTCCTGAGTGTGTGACCAGTGCAGGTGCACAGGGCTCCACGCTGGGAAGGGCCCCATGCTCTAACACGTTGTAGTTGCCATCTTTGAACCTTGCATGTGTGTTTTGTGAGTGAAATCCAATGGGACAATGGAGCACGTGCCAGGGGCTTGGAGCCTCAGCTCACGAGTGGTCCTGCCTCCTGCTTTCCTGCCTCCCTGTCTCCTGAGGATGGGTTCTCAGCTATCCACCCACCACCTCCTGGTGCTCCAGCCCTGCCTGGCCTCTCCTTCGCACTCTCGCCCTATCCCATTATCACTGCTGTCCTCCACCCACAGTGCGGGCCTGGGCACAGAAGCGGGGAGTGTTGGGGTCAGGCGTGTGCCCCATGGCATTTCAGGGTGAGGCAAGGTGATAGACTTCCCCTTCTTGGGCTGGCAGCACCAGATGCCTTTCGCAGGGGCGTCTCACCTACCCAGGATCCAGGCACTGAGCATGTCTGTGTCCCAGTGTGAAGGCTGCAATCTCTGAGGGATTGCTTGTCTAATGTGGGTTGGGGCAGATGCCCATGGGAAGGGAGATTGATTTCTCTGCCCTGGCCGGGGTCCTGCATTATCATTTTACACTGGGCCCCACAAATTATGTAGCCAACCCTGATGTGAGTGGATAAATAGCATGATCTGGCTTGCTTTTCGAAGGGATCACTGACTGCTATGTCAACTGTAGGAGAGCAAGGGTGAAAACAGGAAGACCAGTAAGGAGGCAGGAATCCAGGTGGGAGATAATTGTGAATCAAATCAGAGTGGTATCAGGGAGGATGGTAATATATGGTAAAATAAAAATAGATTTTGAAGGTAGAGCCAAAAATATTTTCTGGCAGATTAGATATGGGGTCTAAGAGAGAGAAGTGGTCAAGGATGACTCCACCTTTTTTTGGCTTGAGGAACCAAAAGGACAGAGTTGTCAACTGAAATGAGGAAGGAGGAGCAGATTTGGGGGGGGCAAGATCTGAGGTTCAGCTTCAGATTATTTAGATTTGAGATGTCCACTAGGCATCCGAGTATAGATGTTGAGAGAGCAGTTGGGTGTATTCTGGGGTTCAGGGGACATATTCAGTCTAGAGAAATAAATATGGGATCATCAGTATGTGGTTGGTATTTTAAAACACACGATTCCATAAAATTATTGAGGGAGTGAGAGTACATAGAGGAAGATTTGAGGACCGAGACTATTCAAGGATAGAGGAAATGAGAAAGAATTAGCACAGAAGCAGACTTTGAGACAGGGACACAACCAAGAGTGTGAGGTATAGCGAAAGCCAAGCAAGAACATATTTCAATGAGAAGGGAGTGATCAGCTAGGTCAACTGCTGCTGAGGGGTTCAAGAAAGATGAGAACTGAGACGTTTAGTCAAGTGGAGCTAGACGGCTCAGGGCCTGGGAAGAGCAGTTTCAGTGGAGCGATTGTTGGTTTATTTGAGTGCGTTCAAGAGCATAGGAGAACAGGATTGAAGAAAGCCAGGTCAGGCAACTCTAGAGTCAGTTTGTTGTAAAAGGTTTCAAAGGAATGCAGTGGTGGTTAGAAAAGGAAGTGGAATCAAAAGAAGTTTTTTGTTTTGTTTTTTTGCTTTGCTTTGTTTTTTAACCGATAAATAGGAGCATATTTGTCTGCTGACGGGGATAATCCGGCAGAGAGGGAAAATTGATGATTGCAGAAATTAGTTTTGAATTGTGCTCTTGAGCAGTGAGAGGGGCTGGGAGCTGGTGAACAAGTGGAGGGGGCCCCTTGTAGAGGCAGGAGGCTGAGTAGGTGGGTACAAATGCTGGTAGGTGGGCAGGGAAGGTGCTGAGAGCTTCATGGGTTCTGTTCTGATTGCTTCATTTTTCTCAATGAAATGGGAAGCAGAGTCATCAGCTGAGAGCAAGAGTGGAGAAGGAGGGGTTTAAAGCTTAAGAAGGGAAAATAAGAAAAGAAATAATAATTTAAATGAGTAGAGAAGCAAATGGACTAGGAAGACGTGGAGTGATTGCTGAGCAGCCCTGGGCTCCACTTCATGTTTAAGGTTATGGATCCAAAAGATGCACAGCCAGCATGGCCGTGCCCCTTCTCCAGCCACAACCAGTTGCACAGGCTGAGGTCTGAATTTGGTGGAGAGCAGGGTTCAATAAGGGTTGGTGTCTTGTCAAGTAATAGGAGCAACAGAGATGAAGATGTGTTGGAAGGAATGACAATGGTGGTTGACCATGGGATTTAAGCTGTATAAGGAGAAAGGTGAGGGCAAGATGGGGTTAAGGGATAAGAAAATGAGGTAGAATTGAGTCCAAGGGTACTTGAGGGAATGAGCTAACCATTTAGGAGGAATTAATCGGAGAGCAGGATGCTCAAAATTGAGATTATGAAGCTGTTGAGTAATGATATAGTTCAGGTTATGACACTGGGAATGAACTTCTAAGTCAGGATGGAAGACAAGACCTGGAAGGAGAAAAGATCACAGTACTGACAGACCAGGCATCTGTATTAAAAAACAGATTCTGATGCAGGTGGTCCAAGGACTGCGTTTTGAGGAAATCTCGTTTTAGGGAGAGTTGACTAGCTAACCACAAATTTTAAAGTTAAACCAGAAATCATGAGGTGGGGGAAGAAACATGGAGACTGTTAGCAGAATGTTGTATGTTGAGTGTGCTGGACACGATGTCAAACAGTTTACATGCATTGTTTTATTTATTCCTGGCAACAAAACTGGATGCTACAGATCATTACCATTCCTACTTTACAAATGATGAACATGAGGGCCAGAGAGCTTACATAAGATGCCCAAGGATACCTTTGTCTGAGCCTGAACTCTGAGCTCTTCACCATTATCTCCATCTGCCTTGACAGGTGCAGTGATTACAAGAGAGCAGGTGATATTAAAATCTGCACCCTGAGATGTAAGTAATAGACTTACAGGGTTAGAGACTCCTGAGAACAATATTGTATACAAAGCCCAGCAATATACATTATCTCATCTAATCCTCACATTAATCCTCATAGTGTATTAAGCAATTTGCCCAGATCATGGGGCCAGTAAGTAGCAGAACCTGGATGTGAATGCTCATCCTCTGACCTCCTACTTGTGTACTCCCTTCACTAACTTCCACTGTCACTTTCCAGAGATGGTTCAGACAGAAACTTTAAAGAGTCTAAACAGTTCTGAATAAATGTATTAATAAGGAAACCATTACTAGTTACTTCTTTTTTAGAACAGGATAAGTCTCATAATTCCTATGTTTCCATGGGAACATCAGTTAGTACAGAATGTGGCCTTCTTCCTGTTGTGGAATATTTTTTTCTATAACTTTATGCATTCATTCAACTATAATTTATTGAGCAAATAGTCTCTGCAGGCACTATGCTAGGTGCAGAGGATACGATTAAATCAGAAACATCCCTGCGCTAAATGAACCTTCAGTCAGCTCCAGGCCTTCAAGACCTGATGCTCTGCAGGGCTTTTTCACACCTGGTGCAATTTAAGGCGCTGCATTTGACCGAGAATACACTCTATCCCTTAGGACCCAGTTACCTAAGAGATCATTCCTCTCCCCAATGGTTTGGCACAAAGTAAGATCAGCTGTAGTGCCCTGGAGATGGAATCTTAGATTTGGACTTTGGGGAAATAGAACTAGAGTGTCTTCCAAAAAAGGATTTTCTTACTCCAAGGTCCAATTTTAAAGCTATACTGAACAATACACCCTTTGCCTGGCATCCTCACTGGCTCAGTGGTTCTGCACTGACCCTCATTCACCACTTGGCCATGCCTTTTGCTAGAAATACTGGATTTGTACATGTCCTGTAATATTTATGGGTCAACCCTGGGGGTCTAGTGGTTAAGATTTGGTGCTCCCACCCCCATAGCCTGGGTTCAGCCTGGGTTTGTTTCCTGGTCAGGGAACCACACCACTGTCTGTGGGTTGTCACACTGTGGCAGCTGCCTGTTGCCATGATGCTGAAAGCTATGCCACTGGTATTTTGAATACCAGCAGGGTCACCCATGGTGGACAGGTTTCAGCAGAGCTTCTAGACTAAGACAGACTAGGAAGAAGGACCTGGCCACCCACTTGTGAAAAAATTGGCCACGAAAACCCTATGAATAGCAGTGGAACTTTGATATACTGCCTGAAGGTGAGAGGATGGTGAAAAAAGACTGGGCAGAGTTCCACTGTGCTCTACACAAGGTCACTAGGAGTCAGAATCAACTCAGTCACCACCAACAATATAATGTTTATGGGCTCTGTGGCCCAACACCTTCCTAATAGACTGTCAGGCAAAGGCCAAGTAAGGCACAGTCTGTAAGAATAAAGGACAATGCATCGAGGACTGGGGCAAATTCCACTTTGTCCAGGTTGGTGCTAAAATAGCAGATGAGCTGTAGCACAAGATGTCAAGGGTGGCTATTTCTACATGCAGAGAACTTGGGGCACTTCTACTTCCTAAGGCTACTGATTAAGAATGCACATACACTACTTCAGACGGAGCCTGCTGTCTACAACAGAGAAGGGGGAGGGCGTTATGTTTTGCCTCCAGATTTAGACCACAACTGGTGCTCTTAGCGGCAGTGTAACGCGTGTTGCCTCACTTCCCTCCGGTCTTAAAACAAGTGAGTCACAGTATAACTTAAGAATTACACTCTCTGTCTCTTACATTGCAATAGTTAAGTGAGACAAATCAAAGACTAAGTTTTCTTATTTAAAAAAAAAGATACTATATATATTGGGTTTTTAAGAATCTTTTCAAGCCGCAAAAATTTTATATTCTCTGTCTAATTTGGTGAACCACTCTGATCACAGATTTAATTTATTCGAGTCATCTCTGGAGTTGTGGGATCACACATTAAGTCTGCAACTCCTATAGCTTTAAGAGAAGGCAATTCTTGTCTCGGAGTAAGGGAGGTGCGCCGGCTCCCGGCTCCGCCACGCCCCGCCCGCGGGCCGGCACTCAGTTTCCAGCGGCTGCCAGCCCCGCCCCGCCCCGCCGCCCCGCGGCCCTCCGAGCCGCCGCCAGGGGTGCTGCGCTCCCCACCAGCTGGAGGGTACGGCCGAGGGCCGCCGCCCGGCCCGCCTGGCCCCCCTGGCCCGCCGCTCCTCCTGGCTTGGCCTTTTCCCGGCCGCGGAGAGCCGGTGAGGGGTATCGGCCAGGCGACGGGGGCCCGGGCCGCGGCGGGCGGCCGAGCCGCCTCCTCACCTTGCCGAGCCAGGGCGCTCCTGCCTACCGGAGAAGCCTGGAGCCTTCGGGCGGCCGGCTCCTTCCCTCGAGGGCGCGGGCGCGGGGCTCCCGGCGGATCCGCCCGCTCTCTGCGGCCCGCGCGGCCCGGGGCTAGCGCTCCGCTCTGCGCCTCCGCGGGCCCTGCACGCCCTCTCACTCCCCAGCTCTCCAAGGCCGGGCACACCCCCTGCCGCTGCCAGCGTTCGGGGCCCTGGCGTCCGAGTTAAACCCAGTCTCCCAGCTGCACACCCGGTCGTTCTCCAGGTACCCGCAGATCAGAACGGAATACAAAGCGGCCTGCGCTTCCCCAGCCCTCGCCGCCGCCGCACCCGCCCATGCCCACTCTTCTTCGACCTCCGCGATGGCTGGACGCTGGGACCCCTCCTCTCTGCGCCCTCCTGCCCCTCCCCCAGTGTCGGTCAAGTCCACCTAGCGTTCTCCGAAATCCCGTGAGCTGGGGCCCTCGACCGTCTCCCTCCAACCTCTCGGTCGCTCCTCCTGGCCCCCGGGATCGGCCAATCCCCCACCCCCACCCTAGCCGCGGTTCTCGTCCCGGCCCCTCCTCCGGGGCCCTCCTCCTCCCTCGCCCCTCCCGAGCCGGGGTGGGAGCGGCGGCAGCTGGAAGAGAAGGGATGAGGTCATCCTCTCCCTCGGAGTCAGCTGGTGGAGGAGAGGAAGCGGGAGGAGGGAGCGCTTGCGAGGGGAGGAGAGGAATGTGCAGGTCCGAGGAGCGCCGCGGCGGCCGCTGCTGCTCCTGCTCCTGGCGGCGGCGGCGGCTCGGGCGGCAGCCGCGGGGCCGGGACGGCGAGGAGCGCGGGCGGCGGGCAGGGGCGCGCGCTGGGCGCCGCGAGCAGCTTGGCTCCGCGCAGGCAGCCAGGCGGCGCTCCTGCCGGCCCCAGGCGCACCGCTAGCCCGGCCCAGCGCCCAGCCCGGCGGGCGGCGGGCGGCGGCGGGCGGCGGGCGAGGCGGCGCAGGAGCAGGAGGAGGGAGAGCCGCGCCGCCGGGGAGGGAAGCCGGGGCGAGGCGAGGAGGTGGCGGGAGGAGGAGACAGCGGGGAAAGGTGTCAGATAAAGGAAGGCTCTTCTCCGGTTTGGAGGCATCATGGCCGCTAAGTCAGACGGGAGGCTGAAAATGAAGAAGAGCAGCGACGTGGCGTTCACTCCGCTGCAGAACTCGGACCACTCGGGGTCGGTGCAGGGCTTGGCTCCGGGCTTGCCGTCGGGGTCGGGAGCCGAGGACGAGGAGGCGGCTGGGGGCGGCTGCTGCCCGGACGGCGGCGGCTGCTCGCGCTGCTGCTGCTGCTGCTCCGGGAGCGGCGGCTCGGGCGGCGGCTCGGGGGGCTCGGGCGGCGGCGTTGGCGGCCCGGGCGGCGGCGGGGCGGGCTCGGCGGCGCTGTGCCTGCGCCTGGGCAGGGAGCAGCGGCGCTACTCGCTGTGGGACTGCCTCTGGATCCTGGCCGCCGTGGCCGTGTACTTCGCGGACGTGGGCACGGACATCTGGCTCGCCGTGGACTACTACTTGCGCGGCCAGCGCTGGTGGTTCGGGCTCACGCTCTTCTTCGTGGTGCTCGGCTCGCTCTCGGTGCAAGTGTTCAGCTTCCGCTGGTTTGTGCACGATTTCAGCACCGAGGACAGCGCCGCGGCCGCCTCCAGCTGCCGGCAGCCTGGAGCCGATTGCAAGACCATGGTCAGCAGTGGGTCTGCGGCCGCGGAAGGCGAGGCTCGTCCTTCCACGCCGCAAAGGCAAGCATCCAGCGCCAGCAAGAGCAACATCGCCGCCACCAACAGCGGCAGCAACAGCAGCGGGGCCACCCGAGCCAGCGGCAAACACAGGTCTGCGTCCTGCTCCTTCTGCATCTGGCTCCTGCAGTCACTCATCCACATCTTGCAGCTCGGGCAAATCTGGAGGTACCGTATCAGGGGTGGGGGAGGGGGAGATCTGCTGTTGCTACTACATCCTCACTGCTTTGCTTTTGCGCGAATATCGTTTAGCGTGGCTGTGGTAGTAACCCTAGTCACACTCTTGCCGTGTTTTTTTTTTAGCTGGGTTTTGCATTTTTTGAATTTGTGATCACAACCTGGGGTGGGAGGGAAGTGAGAAACAAGGGAAAGGCAGCAAAGTGGTTTTGATCACCTCATCCCTTCTGTCCCCCCACTCTGCTTCACTGGCTTTTCTCTCTTTATATGCCACGACGCCTCCCCCTCCCATTTTCAGTGATACTGTTTCAGTGAGTAGGAGAAGATTCCTGTCACATCTTCTAAAAATCCCTTTTTATTATGTTGAATTTGAAATATATGTTGCAATTTGGCTGGCTCCTTTTGTTCCCGGAGAAAAATTGTTAATTCTAGTTAGATAGGAGTTGTTGCTGCTCAAAAGTACTCACATTTTAATGATCACTGGTGGAGAAGTACTGTGCTCCAAATGAAGAGCTTAGTAAAGACACGGCTTGTCTTTTTAGAGACTATCTGTATCTGTACCTATATTTATATCTATCTTCAAATATGAGTAAGGACTTTATGGGACCTAGACTTACTTTTCTGGTACACTTTCTGATTATCTTGCAATATCCCGGCATCTGGTTTCTCATATAACTAAGAACACTTGGAAAAGAGGTGCTGCACTTGTTAACTTGAATCGTACTTGGCATCTTCATTGACTGCTTTGCTCCTTGTCATCTGATCCACTAAGTCTTTTTATGCAGATATCACTTCCACTTACAAACTGGAATACAAGGCTAAACTCATTGGGCAGAGGGAACCATCATTTGAACAGTCACTGCCTGGAATTAGGAATATAATGAAACAATATACTCAAGAATGTGTTCCTCCGACTTTCACATGTTTTTTAATAGCTTTTTGAAGCAATATTTTGTCTATAAAAATTCTTTGTGTGGAAGTGTTTAGATGCTAACATCCAGAGCTTTTTGGTTTAACATGACTTAGTAGGTGTGTAGTATAAGTAAAATGAGGAAACTTCCTAGCGAGTGCACCGATATGGGGCTACATTCTGCCGTGCCAGTATCCTTTTCAATTTCATTTGTAGTTATTTTTGTGATAAAAGACATTATAAGTCGTTAACTATGCTGAGATATTCCATGTGGAAACAACTCAGAGAATTTGTAGAATAGAACTAATAACTTCTTTTTGTTTATGGTGAACAATAGTGTTTTCATTGAGAAGAGCAAGTGTGATTATTTTACAAGCCTTCCCGGGACCATTGCTCTGTAAAGCAGGGTGAGCATTTCCATAGACAGTGATCTTTCAAATTGTGAAACTTTTGTTTTTTTCAAGCAGATACTTTCTGGAAAGTGATCTATGATATGCAGTCAGACAAACTGCTGTTGGAAGCCTCCATAGTTTGGACTCAGAGGACTTTTTGAAATGTCAGTTAAATGTGATAGCTATATTTCCCATGGTTGACTGTTGTGAAGACTTATAGCTTGAAGCTCTTCTTCAAGTTAGATGAAGAACTCAAATGCTTGATTTGATTACTGAAACTGTTTAGTGGCTAGGATGCATGTGATTATCAGTTTTAATCTGATAATGTGGTACCTGATGCTTAACATTCTATGTGTTACCTTTTGCAAACTTTCTACAGGATTTGGAAATCACTTACTTTCAATCACTTTTAAAATTTCTAGATTTATGTAAATAATGCAAACACTTCTCAATTCTATTAGCTGAAGAACTATCCATGTTTCCTATGGTTTGATGCTTTATGAAAAATCTGATATCAAGTTCTGTGAAGTGAAGAAGTCATTTTAATTATAGCTGTGTTTACTAGACCTTCTAAACCAAGCATTTTCCCAATTGAAAAATGTTTGGTTCAAAATGATGTTTAATATCTCAGGGTATACAATGCAGAAAGTGAGAAATAATTAGGAAAAGAAAAGGGCCTAAACACATCTCAGTGAGACCACAGCCACTGGGTGAACTGGCCATACAGGAAAGCTATCAAGGGGGAGGGGGAATAGAAGGGTGAGGTTGAATGCAGAAGGAAAACCACAGGCTGTCAGACAAATGCGTTAACCTACACAACCCCAGAGAAACTATGGTCACACATGGCTCCTTTTTGTTAAGCATTTATACGATGTTTTCCTTAGAGGTTTTGAAGTTTATTCTGCTAACGCATGGTCATCTAGGAGGAAGTATTGTAAATATTTTCAGATATTTGTCTACATTTTGGGGATAACATGTTTAATATATAAATCTGAAGGATCTAATCTAACTGTTCTTGGATCCTAGTTAAGATATTTGGTGGATGGTGGAGTAACTTGGTGGAAGCATGATCTAAGATCAGCCTCATTTTCTCTCTATAAAGTATGTGTGAGAAAAAAAAAAAAACTTTAGCCTAATGCAAGAAATTGAAATGGGATCAGAAAGTTCATGAAATTTAACACTCAGATGCATTGTAATTGTTTCAGCTTCTCTGAGTGTAGAATATTTGATTGGAACCTGGGTGGTAGATAATCTTTGATAATAAGCTGGTGTAATGCAATTAATCTCAGATTATTGTATTAGATCATTATGTTAGACTACTATGATTCCCTAAATTAGGAACATTCCTCTGCCTCCTCTAGCTTTTCTTTTCAATGCATTGTACACAAGTATTGCAGACACCAGGGTACTGGATGGTTCAAAGCTCAGAGGTCATTATTCACGTTTTTAACATGCTACTTTCTAAGATCAATAAAATAGATTTTAGCTAGGTTGGTAACTGTTCATTGTACTTCCATGAAATTCTAGTTATTTTAGGTAAGGGCCAGATTCTAAAAGCTTTCTGTAGGTAAAATCCTTTGAAATAACATCAAAGTGTTTGCTTATTCAGAAATAGCTATTTCTGAACAAGCTATTTCTGAACAAGCTATTTTGGACAAGATCTGCACGTATTCATACTTTGATTACAAATGCAACTGCTGAAAGCAAATATACATATTCATTTTAATTACTGTTTACTAATGGGAAATTACTGGCAGCTTTTAAAGTCACAGGAGTTGATGCTAAGAAAGAGCCATTTGAAATAATGAAGTGAACTTTTGCTACCATGTGAAAAGAGCGTTTATGACTTTAAAGGAACTGTGCCTGTGAATGAATGAGAAACTACTTTTCTTTCTTGTTCATTTCATATAATTCCAGAAGTTACTAAGAGTGCAGTTCAACCAGTGAGCATCACATATGCCCCATCAGAACAGTTTTTAGTCTTCATACCAATGATCAATTATATCCAGATGTCTTCTTCCTTCAGAATTTATGACTCACTCTTAAAATTCTACCTGAATTTCTCCTGTGTATGTGTGTATGTATTTAGTTGTTTTCTAGCAAATAGGCACATTGCCAACAATAAATCAATGGATGGTATTTTTACTATTCTGGTTTTTGTGTCTGAATATCTATTATAAGAGTCATGTGAGGAAGATGGGGTGAAAGAACAGCTTTTTCTGCTCTTCTCATGCTTGACATTGCACGAGGTATTAATGTGTGTCCATGTTCAGATAAACTGGGAAAATGACATGTTAAACAGAGTTAAACAGATCTCTCTACAGCAAGACTTTTCAGAGCCTTTAATAAGCTAATGTGCAGTTGTCAATAACTTTTTAAAGGCATATCTATTAAATACTCTTGTAGTGATATGAGAAATACTGTTCTATGCTATTCTTAAACCTGGCTGAACAAAAATAATAATAACAACAATTTTATATGGCACTTTAAAAATGTTTTTATACTCCTTATGTCATCTAAGTTTTACAGTCACCAAAGAGGAAATCATTAGTATCTCTATATATGAGAAAACTGGCTCAGAGGAATTAAATAAGAGGCACAGGATTACCCAACTATTATGTTTTGTAGCTTAGAGTCAAAACCAGGCCTGTCTTATCCTAAAGTCTATGCTCTTTCTGGCTCAGTTAGCTACCTGCAAATGCCAACTTGGATAAGAAGGACAACAATGTATAAAAATGACAATTTACCTTCACTAAGGATGGCAAAGTGGGAGAGGGAGCTGCAGTTTAGATAAGTTAGGAGATCTTTCTGACAACATACCAGTAGTTAAATGGCGGAACAGGGACTTGAGCTCAGATCTTCTGACTGTAAGCCCAGTGCTCCTCTTACTACACTGTTAGGACATGCTGAGCTTGTTCCATTAAGTCCCAACTGAGTAATATGATCTTGTAGTGGAGTTAATGATTAAATGGCATCATGTATGTGAACAAGTGAAAAGTGCTTTGCAAATGATGACGAGGTTCTAGCGATAAGGAATGGATAGGAAAATAGAGAATACATAGGTTATATGTTCGTCTAGTGAAAAAGTACTTTATCAATTCTGAGTTAGTTCTGAATTCTGATAGAGGTCAGGCAAGATTGGCGCCCTTTCCTGAGTTGATTTAATGATCGTTTTTTGTGCATTTGTGCTCCCTCTAATACAGATTAATTAATTTGTTCATTCATCATATCTTGAGACCTATGCTGTGCAAGGCATTGTGCTAGTTACTAATTATCCCAAGATGAATAAAATACACATCTTCTTTCAAGAAATCTACTGTCTGATCAGAAAGACAGAAAAGAGAACAGACAATTTCAATACAGGGAAATAAGCACTATGATAGAAACAGGAGACTCAAACCACCTTAGTGGTTCAGGTAAGACTCCTGGAAGAGGGGATGTTTGAGCAAAGGTTTTAATGGTGAGAACATCTACTCTCTGAATAGAGAGGGGCGTTGGCTGTAGAGCCTTGGAAGTGATTATGCGTGAAGGCAGCCGGGCAAGAAAGAACAAGGCAGGTTGAGTGTGTGCTTTGAATAGAGAGTGAGTAAGAGATACTAACTAGAGATGAGGTTGGAGAATCAGTTGGGATGGACAAGGAAAAGAATTCAGATTTTATTCTGAAGACATTGAGGAACCACTGAAGGATTATAAGTGGGGAGGGATTGTTAACAAAAGTGTTAAAACATTGCTTTATCCAAAGGAATGGCAAAAGCTAAAAGTTTCAGGGGATATGTCATCAATTCCCCTCTAATTCAGTCTTCTCTTTCATTTATGAAAATTCATTGATTTTAAGGGGATTGAGTTTTATGTAATTGGGGCATATAAATAGGCCCAACATGGTGGGAGAGTTCGTTTTCAAAAGAACAGATTGGTTGAAATTTTTAATTGTATTTATACTAAAGTAAATTCTTGGCAAAACTGTATTTTGTGTTACTTTTTGAAGAAATTTTCTTTAGGATATGGTGGTCTTCACCTTATTGAAATTTAGGTTTCCTAGTCCTTAGAAACTTGTTCCTTATATTTTTGTAACACTTTTTAATCTTCTGAGGGCTTCCGTGTCTTCTTTCTTATTCGACCCTCAGGTAACACTTTCATTTTGCCTATGTGGAAACTGAGACAGAATGTTAAATCTTTTCCTCTTTAGGTCACATAGTTCTGCACAGATTCTAGGCTAGAATTTAATATTGATATGGGAAGGAAGAAAGGAACCTGAAAAATGGTTGATGAGACCAAGGATGATTAGGTAGAAGAGAAGCCTGAAAACTTGAGAGCTGTCTGGTAAGTATTGAAAGATGGTGATCTGGAAGAGGCAGTTGACTTTTGCATGAACCGTCTGGGACAAAATGGATGAGACCTACAGGAAGAGATTTTGAATTAATTCAAGGAAGAACTTTTTAAGTAGTCAAAGAGATCCCAAGATAAAGCAAGATTCCACAGAAACAGCAAGTTCTGCGTCGTTGGAGTGTCTAAGCATAGTTTGGAAAACTGTAGGCAGAGTTGCAGTAGAAGAGACTTTAACTCTCATACAGAGGGTTGAACTAGATCGTTTTCCAGCCCTGAGATTTTATGATGATTTCTATCATTGCATGCTGCTTCAAACATAGTGGACTAACCTTTGCTTTTTTGTGGATAAAAGAAGTAGGAGTTTGCTTGAAATATTGCAGTTGTGTCACTTTGAAATCTATTCATTGGTTTATGGACCCAGTATCTTCCCTGGAGCATCACAAATCCATACAACATCCTTGAATGTTGGGCTTGGTATTTAAATCTCTCAGTTAGCTAACAGATATAAATCCACACACAAGTAGTCCTCTGTGCATTTACTTGGGTTTCTGTATGAGTTGGAGTAATTTATGCATAAATCTATGTGGTAGATATACCTGAATTAGGTACAAAAAAATTCCTTAATATTTGAATATCCAAGTACACAACTCACTGTTCAATATGCTTTATATTTTACAGTTTGAATGAAATAGTCTACCTATGAATTTAAATAGCACCAGTCACTGAGTAGCAGATAAATAGAATGATCCCCGTTTATATGGACTTGCTGACTAATCTGATTAGCACATTTCTTTGACTTGCTTTAGAATTTGAATGGCACACTAACTAAGCCTATGGAAGCAAGACTAGGAATTAGAATCGGATTTATTATTCTTATGCATTATCAAATATAAGGTGCAGTGTGGTGCTAGTCATGAGAAAGTGCTTACCAGGTGTAATCTTATAAAATAGTTGTAATATGTTGATGGATTTCAGGGAAAAACATATTCAATAATTCTCAACAGGAAATATTGTCTTGAATGGCATTGCATAATTCTGACCAACATACTAAGTGACTTCCTTCCTGCTATATGATGGTTGGTAACTGTTATCATGGCCAGTTGGGAAGGAAGACCATGCATAAGTCCTCATGAAGTTACTCATGTATAAGAACATGCTCGGTGAATATTTACTGACCTGTAAATGAAACTTGGGCATTATTTTTTCTTCTTTGTGAGAGTGTAGCTGAACTTGCTGCTTGGTTGCTTCTTGAGTTTCGAATGGTACAGTGAATCAGAAAATGTGCAATGTTATCTCGAAAATATATGACAAATCACCCAGCTCTTTTTTAGATTACTAGTGTTAGGGAAGTGGGGCTAAATTTCAGAAAGTACTAGTTATCCTCTGAGACAGATGCAGCTAGAAGCCCAGCTTTGTATTCCTATTCTTGCTAATAGAAAAGTCAGACTGGGAAGCTTTGGGATAGATATTTTTCACTTAATTCTTACCTACACTTGGCTGTCTGAGAATATACTTATATACTGAATGATTTTTGGTGTTTTGAGGGCTTCTATTTGTCTACACAAAGAAAGTTTGTAGCTTCCACTATTACTGCCATTGCCACCATCATGACCATAATTCTTATCACTATAAAACATTAATTCCGTGTCTAGTCTATGTACAGAACTAGTACAGGTTACTGATTGCAAGAGAAACTAAAGGAGGGTTAAAATGGAAATAAATCAGTTCAAAAGTTGCCTAGAGGCAAGAGGTGGTCTGAGGGACACCATTAGATCTCTTCTAACTGTGGGATTAAGGTATAAGGTCAGAGTTAGAATATCACCGATGGGTCTTATTTAGAGAGACAGCTGTCCTTTGGGGAATTGGACTAAATGGGGAGTCAGAAGCGATGCTTTGGCTGCTCAGTAGCTCAGACCCCAGCAGGTCACTAACTGCTCTGTGTCGTGTGCAACACATGTGCCGATAATGCCGCACAGCACTCTGGTCCCCACAAAGTGAACCTTCTTTCAGTTTCCTCCTTCTGGATCTTAGTTTTCTATCTGTGAGATGTGATTGGTCAAAAAATAATATCTAAGTTTCTTTCCAGGTCTAAAATTCTGGTCCTGCTCTTATTATAAATTCTTTTTGCTTGCCCAGTCCCCAGAGTATACACACCAGCAAGTCTGTATGTTCCTCTAAGGCCACCGTTACTGGTCATGTAAGTCAAAGGGGATCTACAGGGGGTTTTCCAGAGTTGATAATATTAGTGTCTAAACCCCAGAAACTGGTATTATTCGTAAATGAGCAGGGAATCTTAAGCTTATTTGTGTAGTGCAACTTATTTTGTGTCATTTCCAAATTTTAGTTATAATCTAATGAAACAATTTTCCTTAAAACCCATATCTAAATATGTGAAGCTGATATTAAAAGTGTTCCATTTCACTAATTCTAAAATATATACCATATAAACTTGGGAAGCCAAAATTGCCATCTACCTTTTCTGTAGTGAGGTATGCACAGCTGGAGTGCTATGATTAGCAAATAGGAACAATGCTTCATGGGCTTAAAAAGAACTATCCATTATGTCAATGAGAAGGCTGTTGTCAGAGCAAGATTTGCTTTTAAATTAAAAGCTTTTCCTGGGTTACACTGTCACAGATTTAATATGCTAGAAATTGAATTTAAACTCTGTACAAAGATACTGTATCAGGCTTGTACTTGTTAAAGAATAGGAAGATGTTACACTCCACTAGAAGAAGAGAGCATTGCATTAACCTTTCCTAGATGAGAATTACCTGGATCTCTAGGATGTTAGAGATCTGTTGTGAAGCTGAACAATTTTCAACCCCAATTTTCAACCCCGTGACAACATTTCAGATTTTTAAATTAAAAAAAAAATTTTAAGCATTTATTTTAACATTATCTGAAGTATGTCAAACTATTTTCTCATCTTCATGATTCATAAGTAGGCTGTTTGAATCAGTTCTGCTTCTTTTGTTTAATTTATGCACATGCCCTGTTTTCCTGTCAGGGGAATCCTTTTATATAAACAGAGCAGTGGGCAGTGTGTGGGGTTGGTGAGGATTAGTCAAAGAGAAAATCACGCATATAGAGAAAAAGTGGGATCTACAGTGAATATGAGTCTAACAAGACTTGAGACGACTTTGATTTGACTTCCCATCAAGTACACTCTATTTAAGAAGGACAAAGTCACTTTTCTGAACAGCCTTTCTGGGTGATTTCATCCTGTAAAAAGCAGTCTGACTTCCTCTTTTTGCAGCACAAATAATAGACATGAATAAAGATATCAGTTTTGGGCTGAATTCTTTGCTTTTCAGGTCTTTTTTCAGTAAGCAAAGAGTCAATAATCAAAAAACAAAGGTAGCCATTGCAGCAGTAACAGTAACAAAATTCTCCCCCATAGCCTCCATCATTAGTTCATGGCATAATCACTGTATCAATGTAAGGTTAACAATGAAGAAATGATCCTTGAGGAAAGCAGGGCAAGGGATTTGTAAAGGCTTCTCTTGTTTTGATGGACTTTCAACTCATTAATTTCCTGTTTTACAAAAGTAAAATTAATAACAATCTTTTTTAATTTTTATTTATTTTGGTGGGGAAGACCGGCTCTGAGCTAACATCTGCCAATCCTCCTCTTTTTGCTGAGGAAGACTGGCCCTGGGCTAACATCCATGCCCATCTTCCTCCACTTTATATGGGACGCCACCACAGCATGTCTTGGCAAGCGGTGCGTCGGTGCGCGCCCAGCATCCGAGCCGGCGAGCCCCGGGCCACCGCAGCAGAGCTCAGGCACCTAACCGCTTGCACCACTGGGCCGGCCCCAACAATCTTTTTTTAAAATGTAAGTCAATTTCAGAAGACTTTCCAAAGTGATTTACAATACTTGGGTCTGTTATTATAACATAAATTAGGAAGTATGTCCCATAGGGTTTCATATTTCCAGGGGATGTACTACTAGTAAGAGTAGCAGTCACAGATATCTTATGGGATTTTTCCTGATTTGGTGATAGTCAGGTTTGAAAAATTGAGTTCTAGACTGGAACAGGTAACATAACATCAGCCTATTGACAGCATAAATATTAGCTGTGTTGCCACTTCTGAAAAGTAATCAAATAGTTACAATTATTTAAGGATATATTATCTACCTGCTTTAAAGTTGGAATCAAATTAGTAAGGGGGAGGAAACCTGCAGTTTTTATCAAGGAAGGATGTCCAAGTACCCTGGAAACTATCATTGAGTCCCATTCTTTGATGTGCTAAGAGGAGAGGAGGGTGGTATAGATAGGGCATGCATTTATTAGCTTGAGGAAGAAAATTTTAGCCATGAGAGAAATGAACAAAAATGGAGAATTTTATCCCATAATAAGAGGGTGGGATAAATCCTTGGTAGTAGGGGTGTGAAAATTGTACAGACCCCCATTATAAAACATAGCACAGGAAAGTTAAAGCAAGGCTTCACCAGCCGGGCCAGGCTTCCATTAGATGAGTTTGTTATAGGGGCAAAGAAGGCAAAACTCAAGTTGTGATAATGTTCAAGTCTATGGGATCAGCTTGATATTGAGGGCACCAGTGGGGTCTTTGTCTGAGAGTGTTTGACTTGAGAGTCCTGTGTTATCACACAGATCAGAAATAGGAAAGAAGTCAGCCGCCAGAGGGTCAAGGCCAAGGCACATCATCACAAATGGGAATATATTAAAAACCTGGGAATCCAAGCAAGGGCCAGAAACAGACTTGCTAATAGTAAAGGTAGGTGAGAATCTGAAATCAAGAGCATCGCGAAAGCAAACCATGATACTCGTGCTTCCAAATGTAAAACTAAAGGGAAATTTGTTTCATTGATGTTCTCATTATATAATTTCTGGCTGGTGAGATATTCAGAGTAAGGCCTAAGACTGGAGGTTGGGTTCTCATCCCACTGAGGGGAGGGCAAGGGGCTGGGATGGCAGGCAGGTGCTCAGTCACCGCTGTTGACACCTGCAAATTCATTAGGAGCCCAGTGACTACGTCACTCCTTGGTCACTGTAATCAGTTGCTGAGAATACAGTGACAAAAATAAGTGAACAATGATGACCTTTTAATCATGATTCCACAAACATCTGCTTAAAATCACAGTAAGGAAAATATATTAAAAAGAATTTGCTCTCAAAAGTTTTACTGTTTAGGAAAGGAGCCAAGTCATGTTCATACCCCCCAAATCAGTCTGTGATGGTGTGCTAAGCGTGGAGCTACTGCCTTGCAGCTCAAGGTGGGATCTGCAACCAGCAGCATCAGCATCTCTTGGAAGTGTCTCAGAGATGCAGAATCTCAGGCTCACCCCAAACCTACTGAGTCACAACGTGCATTTGAACAAGATCCCCAAGGGATGAGTATGCATATTAAAGTTTGAGAAGCCGAGTAGCATCTACTCCTGCCACCGAGGAGGGAGGAGTCCCTTTCAGCTGAAATGGCCAAGGACATTAATGGAAAATATGGTTGATTCAGACATTGTCACTGGCTTTCTCACCAAAGATATCTAACCAAGTATGATAGCGTGAGTTGGTGCTTAGAAACTAACAGTGATAGGGACATACATACACACAAAGGAACCTCCTTATAGGCAATATTACAAGCAAAAATATGAAATCTCCCATTGACAAAGAGAGTAAAAGATTTTAGTAAAATCTATTAAAAATCCATTACTTTATGATTTTGTTGTTTGCAACTGATCTCTCAAAAAATAGTTCATCACATTGACTGCCCACCTGTCACAGTTTTATACTATCCTCAGACCTTATGCCAGTGGGTCACTTGGGATGGAGCGGACAAGGGGTGATGAGAGAGGGACCAGACCTTCTCAACAGAGGTGGACACGAAGGAAAGTGTTGGGCTCAGAGTAACCAGGCACTGAGGATAGAGAATGAGGAGAGGAATGCAGGAGTGGTAGCTCTTACCAAGACGTAACGATTGCCCTCTCTGCTTAGAGAGGTGGAGCTGGACTGGTTGTGGCACTCTTATCTATACTTTTCTGGAAAAGAAGCAGCATGAGGATGAACAAAGGACACCCCACCGTGGGGAGTCAGGGATGGTGCATGGGGAGGTTGGCTTCAGGAATCCCTCACCTTCAGCCGGAAGTCTGATGGACCAAGGAGCCTCTGTATCTATGTGGGGAAAGAGGAACTAAGGAAGGAATAGAAGAAAATGGAACTAGGACTCCAGGCCTGCAGGGCTAGGCCCTGGCCGAGAGTTAGGGGGGGTATGTTTATAAAACAATATGGAAAGATTTCTGATGACCAACCCACTCTGTGCAATTCAGGTCTTCACAGTGACCCATAGGCCCACAAGGCAGGCTATACCATGGGAAGAAATAAGATGGTTCAGCCAGACTTCATGCTTTACTATTTTCTTCCTGAGAAATGTAACATTCAACAATAGACAAAATATGTCAGTGTCTGTATTGTAGAATAAAGAGAATGTGCCTTATAAAAGGTATATTTGCAGGGGCCAGCCCGGTGGCACAAGCGGTTAAGTGCGCGTGCTCTGCTGCGGCAGCCTGGGGTTCAGTAGTTCAGATCCCGGGCGCGCACCAATGCACTGCTTGTCGGGCCATGCTGTGGCGGCATCCCATATAAAGTAGAGGAAGATGGGCACAGATGTTAGCCCAGTGCCAATCTTCCTCAGGAAAAAAAAAAAAAAAGAGGAGGATTGCCATCAGATGTTAGCTCAGGGCTGATCTTCCTCACAAAAAAAAAAGAAAAGAAAAAAGATGTACATTTGTGTAGATCTATTATCAGTTTTCTTATTTTACACTAAACAATATAGAAAAGGATAACCTTCCCAGAAATGCTTCTTTTCAAAGTACTAGTTTTCTAATTTCCCTTTCCTAAAACAGCTGGTATTGCTATGCTGTCACTTGTGTTGCTAGGGTTCCTTCCCCCATCTCTGTGCTAGGATATGATTGTTTTCTTACATGTTTCCATGGAGAGTTACTAAGTTAGTTTTTCTCAGTCAGCTTTATCAGTGGGTGTGGTCCCCCTGCCAGGCTCTAGACCCACAGGGCTTTTCAATATGGCAGCTACTAGCTACACATGGCTGTTGAGCTGTGGAAATGTGGTCCAATTGAGGTACGTTGTAAGTGTCAGATACTCAGGGGATTTTGAGGACTTGCTGTGAAAAAAAGGGACGATAAATACCTCATTAATAATTTTTAAGTTGATTATATGTTGAACTGTAACATTTTGGATATATTGGGTTAAATAAAACGTATCATTAAAATTAATTTCACCTGTTGCTCTTTTTTGCTTTTTAAATGTGACTACCAGAAAATTAAACTTACACATGTGGTTTGCATTATATTTCTGTTGGACAGAGCTGCTCTAGAAGATATCAGAGCTCGGTTCTTCAGGAGTGAAAAGAGGGAAATCCAAAGTGAAGTGAAATGTTTTGAATGCTAAGATAGGAACTGACTAAAGTTACCAGGGAAAGGGCAGTGAGCTCTTTCACTTCTGAGGCAGGTTGAGTACATGGATTTTGCAAATAAGATTACCTGCTGGCAAAAACTGACTCTTTAGGACACGAAACCCCTAATGTGAGTGAAGCCCATTGTCTTCCCCGCCTCCTGCCTTGCTTAAGGCCTAGCGACATGCTGTGCTTATTTGGGGGTTTAATAAGTAGTATTCCATGATGACAGTAAGGACTAAATCTTTGTAAGTGCCATTGTAGCTTGCCAAGCACATTCACTCATAGTAAACCATCCAGTCTTCTCATCAGCTTCTCAAGGTAGGTATTACTGTTGTTGCCATTTGAAGATGAATGACTAAGGTTCAGAGGAGGTAGGAGACTTGCCCAAGTGCACACAGCTACTAAGCAGCAAGTACCTGCACTCACATTCGTGACTTCAGCTTCCCCGTCGTGTGCTGTCCCCACTCTATCTTACTGCTCCAGGGTTAATCCAAGAGAACCACTTGGAGAAGCATTTCCCAACCTTTCAGACTGGCAACTGTGCTGAAAACTGCAATGAGTCCAATTTTACTGTGACGTCAGTGGGAATTAGTTAAGACCAATTATGGGATTTTCCTCTGATTGCCAGGAAAGGGAGAGACACACCTGACCAAGGGAGGTCAGATCTGTGTCTTGACTTTATGCTGTAAACTTCTCAACAATAAAATGATGAGTAGGTGTTACATCGGATAATTTCTAAGGTCCCTCCCAGCCCTATAATTCTATGAAAACTAGTACCCACATGGAACATATTAACTCTTTTTATACGCCTTATAAGATATCCACTTGGGGGACAATATTCATGTTTTGTTGACCTGGGCTAGATTTCTGATAAACTATTCCTGGGATTGGTATTTCACACCAAACATCAAACACAGAAACTATAGATCAATTTTATCCATAATGTGTCACTTTCATCTGATATCTACTGGTAAATACATGTTATTTCCATTGGGAAAGGCATGGCACTAAAGAATACTGAGTAGGCTCCAGTCCCACCTGAATAGTATGTAATTAACCTGCATTTATATCCTCATTTTGCATGCAGTCATGCTTAGCATCTACTAGCATTCTACCCCACATATGCTCATGAATTATGAATTCGACTACAAGCACGCAAGGCAAAGCCACTCTGTCAGTCACATCTCTCTCTCTGAGATCAGCAGGATTTACATCTATGTGACTTAACTTCAAATTCAACTCCTAAGACCTATCTCAGAACCCAGCTCTCTAATAGCCCAGCGTATGTAAGTGCTAGAAAATTCATTCTCAAATGCACACAACGTGAAATTTTCAGAATCAGGCACAGCTAGTTTTTGTAAAAGCAATTCCAAATGTTCATTTCTAAAAATCGAGAGTTCCCCTGTACCTGTTTAAAAGATGCCCCCCAAAAGTGGATATGACTTGCCTTGAAAGGGCTTGTGAACTGCATTCTGGGCCTTATTATAATTTTTTTGTTTTTTGGTAGCGTTCCATGAAAAATATACAGTATATACAGTACATTTTTTTTTTTAGTTCAAATGACATTTTTGCAAAGTATAGTTTTTCCAGAGAAACTGAGTGGTTTCAAATATGATTTTAATGTTCATGACGTTAAATGGGTTCTTATTTACTGGATTTTTATCCCAAGTAGTATGTTCTAAGAAACATGTATATCTATACCATTGTTATTTTTCTCATGATTTTCTTCTATGTATATGCCTGATCATGTGGTTGTGTAGGTTAGGATATGCTAGAAAGAGCAGAAATGATTTAATTAAACTCAGATACTCTGGTGTGAAAATGCCTTCATTCATTCATTTTATAAATATTTATCCACATTCACTGTGTGCAAGCTCTGGGCACACCGAGATTAATGAAATGCCCCCCCTGACTTAAAAGAGCTCACTGTCTTGTAAGAGTCTCTCCTTATAACCGTTTACACCTCAAAGGGGCATACATCATCAGCAATGGCAGGAATAGGATTGTTTTGGGAGGATGGCGGAGGGATGGGAGACTTTGGTCTGGAAGGTTTCATAAGGGAGTAACATCTGAGTGGGACCTAAGGGAATTCCAAGCAGAAAGAAAAGAAGAAACAGAGACATGTTATACTGTGCTCTGTAAAGGGCTGAAATGGAAGATGTGAAGGAAAGAATGTCAAGAGATGAGTTGTGAGTTTGGGGCCAAACTAACCAGGGCCTTGGGTACTTTCCTGAAGAATCTGGACTTGATTCTGTTAGTGAATGGAGGTTCAGGGGACAGGTTCCAATATGTATTTTCAAACAGTTACCTTTTAGCATTGGGAAAGATTGAATCACAGTCTGGAAATATTGGAGAAAGAAGTCTCCTGCATTCGTCAGAGGCAGGGAAAAGAAAATGTGAGTGAGAGATGGACTTGAAAAATATTTGGAACTTAAAATGCTCTATGATGTGAGTGAAATGAAAGCGCTTCAGTGGGCTTGGCTGGTTCTTGCTAAAGATTCTGATAGTACTGGTTAAGAACTCTACTTAAGGGCCGACCCCGTGGCTTAGCGGTTAAGTGCGCACGCTCCGCTGCTGGCTGCCCGGGTTCGGATCCCGGGCGTGCATCGACGCACCGCTTCTCTGGCCATGCTGGGGCCGCGTCCCACATACAGCAACTAGAAGGATGTGCAACTACGACATACAACTATCTACTGGGGCTTTGGGGGAAAAATTAAAAAAAAAAAAAAAGAACTCTATTTAATGAGCTATTGGAAAAGGCATAAACATAAACAGAGTAGGGAGTGTGTTAAATAAAGATGCTCTGTAAATGCAGACTGGGCAATTAAAAAAGATTTACCAGAGTAAAGCTAAATGCAGTATAGCGGATAATTAATGGGCCTGTGACAACTCAGTAATAAGTACTCTGAACTTTTACAATAGTGCATTAACGTATGTGCATGTCAGAGGGAGGGTTTGCTTTTATAATCAACACCAGTTAGCCAAGAAATTCCCCTGCAGACGTTAATTAGGGGTTCCTGATAGTGGAACCTGTTGATTAACTTCCTGAGCCAAAGGTGACTGACTGCTCTTTGTACGTGGGTTTCTTGTTGAGCCTAAAAGGAATTTGGTTGTAAATTCAATCTCCCTTTCCTCAATTCTCTTGGCTCTAGATGCTATTTTAGCTTTCAGTGGGATTTACCTTTCTTACTTTAGGAAATGAACTTCTGTTCTTTTGTAGGTAGCTGAACTCCAACCTGGGAAAGACCTTTGTAGGTGAGGGAGCGTTCCCTGAATGGAACGGGCCATTCAGGTCTTTAGGATGTGGTGAATGCTCCATCTTTGACACTTAGCTCAGTAAAGATTTCTTAGAGGAAGGTACTTTTGAGACTCTTTTATTTCAGTATATCTTCACTTAACAACTTTTTAAATTTTTTAAATTTTTATTTTTTAATTAATAGACTATTTTTTTTCAAGCAGTTTTAAGTTTACAGAAAAAATTGAATGGGAAGTACAGAGTTCCTATATACTTCCTCTCACTTCCAATTTCCCCTGTTATTCACATCTTAATATTAGTGTGGTACATTTCATACAGTTGATGGACCAATATTGATACATTGTCATTAACTGAGGTCCATAGTTTACATTAGAGTATACTCTGTGTTCTAGATTCTGTGGATTTTGACAAATGTATAATGACATCTGTCTGCCATTACAGTAGGATACAGAATAGTTTCACTGCCCTAAAAATCCCTGTGCTCCGCCTATTCATCCCTGTTACCCCCGCCCCTGGCAACCACTCATCTTTTTACTCTATCCTTAGTTTTGCCTTTTCCAGAATGTCATATAGTTGGAGTCATAGAGTATATAGCCTTTTCAGACTGGCTTCTTTCACTTAGTAACATGCATTTAGGGTTCTTCCATATGTTTTGTGGCTTCATAGCTCATTTCTTTTTAGCGCAGAATAATATTCCACTGTATGGATGTGCCACAATTTATTTATCCACTCACCTGCTGAAGAATATCTTGGTTGCTTACAAGTTTTGGCAATTATGAATAAAGCTGCTGTAAACACTTGTGTGTAGGTTTTGTGGGGATATAAATTTTCAACTCCTTTGGGTAAATACCAAGAAGCGTGATTGCTGGGTCTTGTGGGAAGAGTATGTTTACTTTTGTAGGAAACTGTCAACTGTCTTCTAAAATGGTTGTACCATTTTACATTCCCACACTTAATAACTTTTGAGTAACTACCACATGCCGAATGTCCCTTGTTTGAGGGTACAAAGTTAGTGAATTGGGGCACAAAATGTCATTCTAGAAAGAGTTAAGATACCATGAACTTGTCCAAGTTACAAGTTCTAAATTTACTCTAAAGTTTTGGAGTGGTTTACTGATTAGCATCTATGCTTTATAGTACAAGTCACATAGTTATTCTGAAATGAGAAATGGGTAAAATAGTAAAAATTTAAATTCCAGTAAAATACTTCAGTTATTTCAGTGATGCATTTAAGTAGCTTTATGAAATTATTCTGCTAGACATCTAGACATTGAGGTCTTGTACCAACTCTCTGGTTTCACATGGGTAAAAGAAAAACTATTAGAATAAAATTAGCCTTCTTTTAATGTACCTTTGGGATTAGTGATTTTCATGGATTCCTGAACTTGCTTGGTAATTATTTCTTTAAAAATGTAACCATGGGGTAAATACTTCCTGTTTTTCAGGAAAAAAAAAAGCGCAACACACACCCCTCTGAAATGCTGTGGAGTTCTGCCCCAGCCTTGCACACTGGCCCTGCGGAGGCCGCAGCCCAAGTCACGACCCCTGTTCAGCTTTGACTTTGCCTCCACTGGACTTGACTGGAGAGTGTACACAAATGAATGGCACAAAACTGGTTTCTCTACCTTTTAAAAGGCCTTGTCAGAATTTTTGTTTGCATTGTTATAATATTAGCTAAAATTGAACTGAATTAGTTCTGTAATTCTTAAAAGCGGATAATGAATTACAAATTTTGTTCTCATCTGTTCAATGATAGCAACAAGTGTTAATCCTTTTTAGCCTAAATGATATAATCAGATAATTTTTTTGTTTCATTTGCACTATATAGAAACAAGTTGGGTATCATTGTTAAGTGTCTTTGCATTATGCCTAAATATTCATTTCAATCCATGTTCGCAAATTTGTCTCCATATCGCCAACGTTTTTCGTTTTAAAATTATATACAAATTCTTGTGAAACTGAAAATTTTACATGACGCTTAATGACGATTCTAGTAAGGCTGTCTGGCTGAGAAGGACACTAAAAATTTGCTAAGTTCGTTAAACAGAATCAGTCATTCTATCTGGTTGAGGCCTCTTAGCTTTAAAAGGGATTGAGACCTTTGCTTCTCTGTCATGCGTGTAAATATAAGTCTGTTGATTAGAATGGGAGGATTTGTGAATGGGCAGTCTGTGGGCACTTATTTCTTTTTTTGGAATTAGCAAAGAAATGCTAAAGAATCAGTTTACTGTGTGCGTGAAAGGAAGAACAAAGTTTTACCTGACGGAGACATGAAAGTTCTGAAATCCACTGAATTAAAAACAAGGATGACATAGAGTAGCAATAGACAAAGAAATAGGGTTCACATGAACTCTAGTCTAAATGCTGTGACTTGCAGCAAAGTGCTGTCTTTCTTTTCTTCTGTATAAGAAATAATTAACTAAACCCACAGTCACCTGAGGCTTTTCCTGTGTCATATGGGGGCCTTCTAGGGAAGTGAGAGGAAGATGAACTGGAAGGATGAGAGAGGAGGGGCAAGGCAGGCTGTGGATCAGGTCTATGTAAAAACACCTTTAGAAACTCGCTTCAACCCATTATTTATATGCTGGGTTGCACTTCTTCCATAATATCTCTTGCTTATTTTGGAATATAGTTATTGATTCAGATCACTTCTTGGTTTTGTCAGCCTCCCACTGGTTAGTTTCACTTGTAAATGCTGGCCCTTTCTGGAATGTGTGCTTCCTGAGAGCAGAAACTTTGATTTGCTCACCGCAGTGTCCTTGGTGTATAGGATAGTGTCTGGCACATTGTCATTTTATACATATTTGTGGATTAAATGAATGAAAATCAGCAAATTATTAGAGGACTTTATTTTTATTCTAGTGAAAGATGGGTAAATTCCTAATTTCTTTATGTTCTATTTTATTTGTGAATTTAATCCATGATTTTAAAAAGTATCTGATGCCCGGGACATCCCCTTGTAGCATGCCTGGTGCACTCCCTGTTGAATTTTGCAGTTAGCATCAGGCCAGTGGATGGAAGGACTGGATTTCTGCAGAGTTGGGACTGACTTGAACCCCAGAGCTTAGCCACCAGGACTTCAGAGCCTCCGGCCTGCAGACACTACATAATCTAAATTTGCCCATTGGTTCCCAATGAGAACAACTCAGGAGCAGCTACTTACTGAGAAAACTGTGTTCCTTCCATCCCAGACCCAGGACGAGCCTGGCCCCTAAAAAGTAGAAGCTTTGGCCCTGCTGGTTATGCTGTCCTTCCCAGAAGCAGCCTCAGAAGCCTGTCTTTGCATAATACGCTCCTGCAGTGTGTGTCCCACAGGGAAGATCCCCAGGGCTCCCTGGTGACAGCCGTGATTTATTATTCCAGGTGGTCCCCTTCTTGTTTTGTCTTGTGGAGTTAGAGTGAGCAAGAGATGCAATTTGCACCGTTTTCTTAGACCTTAAACCTACATTTTACACTTAACATTTCTGATTGGACAAAAATAAATGGCAAGAGGCATGATAGCGTCACATCATTTTTACCTGCTTTTGCCTGTCCACGAAGTCCATTCATTCACAGCAATCCCTCTATTTTTTTTTTTTTTTGCCACTATCTATAACGCCAGATGAATTCTGCTGTTTTAATTGTGCCCTATATTCCTTCCCCCTCTCTGTCCCCAATGCCATAATCTTAACTTGTATATGGTTCATAAATGCTTCCCCTGACTTACCCCTGCCTGGCTCAGAAGGCTGGGTCCACCTCTCCCGTACTGGCTACTGTCCTCTCTGTAAATGTGGTCCCTTCCCCTGTGCTCCTCCACTATTCATTGGTGCTTACTGTCACTGCCTGTCCCATCACAGTACCCTCTCCTGAGGTCTCCCTGTGAAGTGAGCAGAATCTGCCTCTGCATTCCTTCTTCCCAGCCTCTTGTTCCTGCAGAGTATCTTGAATTCCTCCTGAAGGCAGGGCAAAAGGTGCTTTGATTGGTCCATCCTCCAGGGTCCTTTCAGCTCCTTTCTGAACACCAGGGCTGCTGTGAGATTTAAAGCCCATTATTGTTAATAACAGTAGTAGTGGTCGTGAGATGGTGTCTCCTTGTATTAGTGTGGTTTAGCTTTTTTCTTTTTCAAAGCAGTCTCACAAACTTTTAAAGCAATTGTATTTTTATTACAGTTTCTTCTGTGGCATCAGAGTGTTGAGATTCACAAGAGTTTTCAGCATCTGGATAACGTGAAAATTCGACTGTGGTTCTACTGTTTACTCCTCTGACTCTTAGACAGCATCCAAACCATTTTAAATATCCTTATGTTTAACTGGAAAGCTAGACTGAGGTTTCCAGGTGTAATGCAAGATCACTAACATTTTCTTCAATGATAATTAATCTACCCATGCTTGAAATACTATATTCAATAATTCATTAGAAGTATTTAATAATGTCCTGCCAAATGCCAGACAGCCATTCACGGCAACACCTAGCCTCTGTTTACTCCTATGAGGATATTTCACTCATAAATTATAGGTTTTAACAAGAAGACTTTTTCCTGGAAAATGGTGTTGATGGGAGAAATAAGTATACCTGATGTCATCTTATAACGAAATCCAATTTAACAACTGTTTTTCAGATAGCTACAGATTGTGTGTGAGAGCCATAAGAAATAGTATTTGCCTAGCAATATTCACTTACCGGTTTTCATTTCTTTACAAATAAGTTGGTTTGTCCATTAATATGGTAAAATCCTTTCACACACACACACACAGGCTATGATAAGCTGTGATAGCATGTCAAAAGGCATATGATAAACTGGATAAATATCTTTGCAACACATATTACATATTATAGACAAAGAGCTATTTCTCCTAACATAAAAATTCTTATCAATCAATTAAAAAAATGGCCAATAACCGTTTTAAAAATGGGCAAAGAACATGTGTAGGCAGTTCACAGAAAAAATGTTTTTAGCACACAGCAAGATGAACAACTTAACTTACAATAAATAAATACATTTTTGTTTTCAAGCTGTGTTTGCATTTGCTCAGTGTATGAAATCTGCCTTGTGTCTCTTAAAAGCAAGTGCAGGGCCTTGTATTATGGCACAGGTTGCACACCCATGAAGCAGACCTTGTCTGTAGTCTACACCTGTAGGGGCTGAGATTCTTTTATCCCTTCATTTATGTAGTGGATATTATAGATTGGCTCACCGAACACCCATTCCAGCTCCCTTCTATCTTATGTGATAGAAACTGAAAAACTTAAAAAAAAAAGAGAAAAAGAGAGGAAAGGAGGGAGGGACAGAAGAAGAAAAAATTTTCAATCCTTTCATGCAGATAGAGAACCCAGTTTCTGGCAGAAAGTTGCATTTGTGGTAACTTGGGATGAGGAAGTGAGCAACTTAAGGTGAGCGCTGTGTGCTGGGAAGTGTTTTGTTCTTCTGGGGAAACCGTGCTAGAGATCCTGATGTCCTGTTCCTGTAGTCCTAGGTGCTGAGCAGCAGGTGGTTGCTATGACAGAGTCCCTGGAAGTGAAGTCTCAGGATGTGGCTAGTCACGGTCCAGCTGCGTTGCTCCTGGCCATGGAGCATCTGGGCTTGGTTCCTTGATGACCCTAGAAATTCTTCAAGTTATCTAATACCTTGTAATAAATCTTTCTCTACATAAACCAGCTGGAGTGGATTCAACAGATAAATTTTGAGGTAATCAGAGAGTAGAAGTGGAGGATGGAGGAGAGAACAGAGGCATATAAATAAATAAACCAAACCAAGAGAAGTTCCATACATAGTTTCCGTTCAATTTTCAGTTCCACCTACTTCGCTGCTGAAAAACACTGTAAATTAAAACTAAATTTGCTTCTTGGGTCTCCCCATTGAAATCTCATAAAATGTTATTTTCTAGATATTTACTCATTCGTTTAGTCAAATAACATATATCAATCAAGCACTTCACCAAATTAACCACAATTACAGAATTCAGGCGCACATTGATTTGTACGACTTATCTTTTCCCTAAAACGTATAAACCCAAGTAGTAACTTGCTATTTTCAAAAAATATGAACAGGAGTCTTTTTAAAAAAATAATGAGAATTCAAAGATGAATAGGATGTGGTTTCTCAGCCTCAGGGAAATTTCATCTGGTTGAACAATCAGATTAGAAAACCAGTCATAAAAATGCAACCTGAGTCCTACATTAGTAGGTTGTGTGGAGAGCTACGGGAACATGGAGGAATGCAAGAAACTGGTTGACACACTCAGGATTTCTCCACTTTTAAACGATTCTGTAATGAGGCAGCCAGAATGCCCTAAAGAGAATGTTAAAAGCTATTGGTGCCCATCATGGAAGATTGGGAGGTTGACCCTTAAAGCAGAGACAAGTTCCCCTGGAACTTCGCTCATTAGAGTTCTGAGTGCAGAAGCTCGAGCATCCTCAGTGAGTGCTCACTGAAGACACACACAGGCTGCTGAGCCAGCCTTGACTTTGCTTCAGCCAAAAACACTCATTCACACTTCTCTGAATGAAAGATTTAGTCAAGTCTGTCTTAGAGGCAAGCCTTAGCAGACGAGATTAAATGACTTCATTTTAAGATGGCATCTTGCTCATTGCAATGAAGTAAAAGCAACAGTGATTGAGTTCGTCTTGGAAGAGTGTATATATTTTCAGCTCATTTAAAACTTAAAAATTTGAAAACAAAAGAAAATCTAGTGATATGGCCCTGGAGGTTTTCTCTGGCTGACAATCAAACCAAACATGCAATAGTTCCTGGCATTTCAACACCTGATGTTTGACCTGTGCAACAAATAGATTCCTGATTTCTCTTTGGGGAGAAATCTTATGTAAAAAATGTCTCCGAAAAATGAACGGCACGGGTGACCTGGCCCCACATGTTGTTTATGTAGCTGCACTTTATTCAGGAAGTTGAAACACGGGTATTTGGTCATAAAGGTGGACTGAGAACCGGAATTTGGGAAACATGTACAGGAAACTTTTGTTTATAGGATCATCTCACCCATGGTGACGGGCTCTGAACCTTTCATCAACGAGAACCCCAAGCGAACTGAAAGCTTCTGCAAACATTCTTACATTCCAACTGAACCCTGGAGATTTTTGAATCAAAATAGGGAAATATTGACATTATAGCAAGAAAAATATTTTTCAGCAAAATTCTGAGAAGAGGTGAATAGCTGCTGAGTTTTGAAAATGGAGAGATAACCCAAAAATATCAGTTTTAAGGGAAAAAAACATTTTTCTTTCTAGTTACAAAGCTGGTTACCCACGTTATATTCTGAGAGCCTATATTCTGAGTCAAAAAAAGAATCTTCCCAGATAAAAAAGTGATGCCCTCAAGGGACTTCTCCCCTCTGGGCAAATTCCAATAAAAAAAATTCTGTATCCTCTCAAACATTCCTGCAAGTCTGGTGCCCGGAGGCAAAACTGTGTATTTCTAGAGCTGTACCTCCATAGGAAGTGAGGTGGAGTTAAAGGAGGATTTCAGTTTTACCAACTTCTCTTCACTGACTATAATTTAACCTCAGTTATGTGGATCTTAACTCATTACTCGACTGCAGAACTTTCACTGGATTTAGTAACAGGGTGATTGATCATTGGTGACCTGAGCTAGAGCAGTTTTGCTGAAGCGTGGTGGGCAGAAGCTTGATTTCGGTGGGTGGAGGACTGAGAGGTGAGGAAGTGGGGAGGGTGGGTGTGGCAACACTAGAAAGATGGACTGTGGGGCCCAAAGAGGGCTGGACAGGAATACGGGTCCCAGAAGGGGAAACACTTAGTTTTTCTTTTCTTCTCTTCCTTTTCTTTTGTGCCTTGTTGTTGTATTTTAAATGGGAGAGTCTGAAACATGTTTGAATATGGTTGAGAAGGATCCAAGGGGGGGGGGTGGAGAGAGAGAGAGAGGGAGGGAGGGAGGGAGAGAAGGAGAGGGAGGGAGGGAGGGGAGGGGAGGCGAGGCAGAGGCAGAGGCAGAGGCAGGGGTTGATGATATCTGAGACCAGCTTGGTTTCACGTGTAAGGTTTCTACGAAGCGGAGAGGAACGGTCCAGAGCACAGGAAGAAATGGTCTTTCTCAGGTGGATGAAGGAGAGGGGAGGACTGGTGTGATTTCAGGGGCTGCTGGCCATCTGGTAACTTCCATTCTCTGTTTGAATTAGGAGACAGAGCCATCTGCTGCGGGAGGGGTGGGTGTGGGTTAGAGCAGGATTTACAAGTGTGAAGAAATGGTGGTTGAAATAGTGACTTAAAAGAATGGAAAAATAACCTGAGTGGAGAAATCTGATAAGATGAAGGGTTAGGGGGCCCAGCTGAATTTGATGACCTTGATTTGGGAGCATTGCCAATCTACCTGATTTGTGATTTTTCTCTGCAGCATTCAGATTCTCAGAAGCATTCATTTAGACATCAGCATTCAATCAGCTTTTTTTATTCAAGTGCTCTTATTGGCACCAAATAGACGGTGACTTATATTCCAAAGAGGAGATATAGACAATAATTAAAAAAGGTAATAAACCCATACTGTGTCAGGTGATATATGCTATGAAGAAAAGGAAAGCAGGGAGAGGGTTCTGTTTTAGGTAGGGTGGTCAGGGAGAGTGTGCCATTTGAGCAGCGAACTGAAGGAAGTGATGGAGTCAGCCGTGCAGGTAGCTGAGACAGGAGCATCCCAGGTAGCAGTGTCACAACTGGGATACTGACAGTGTGGCAAGAGCACAGACAGCAGGTGGCAGAAGAGGATGAGGGAGAGGTAGCAGGAACCACACTCCGGGGTCTTGTTGGCCACAGTAAGGACTTTGGATTTTAATTTGAATGAGTATGTGTAGACTGTAAAAGGTCGACAGTGAAGTTCACTCCTTGTTGGGGTTTCACCGGGGGTGTGGAACCAAGGACAGAAGAGCACAGGTTGAAGGCATTTGCAAGAGAGTGATGGATGGACGCTGGTTAGGGAATGCACTGAAAAGAGGAGGGAACTGATTGGGCAAAGTGAAATGGTCCAGGGACTGTCACACCTCATGACCTTGAGGGACAGTTGCACCGTTGGTGGAGTTTGAGGAAGTCACCTGGAAGGACAGGAGGTTGTGGTCAGTGGTGTGGGAAGCAGTGTAGAGGAGATGTACTCCATTCTTTCAACACACTGTACAGCATGCTCGCTGTGCATCAGTGCTCTGCTGGGGTTGGGGGGATCCGTGGTGAAGGAGACAGATGTGCCCTGATATGAGGGGCCCTGTGTCTGAGAGGGACGCTGCCCACACAGGGGCTAGGTTACCTGGAGTGGCAGGAGGGGAGTGGACAGCTTGGGCCAGGGGTCCCTGAGTTTCCCCCTAGTTGCCTCACATGAGCCCCTCCAGATTGAGCATCAGTTTGCAAAGTCTGTGCACATTGCTTCTGGCTTTGCCCTGGACGGTGTTTCTAGACTCCAGTCCCAAGGTATGAATGACCAGATGACCAGGCCCCCGTCGTCTACGACAGAGTTCATATGACTTGTGCTGCATGTGTGTGTGTGCCCATGCACATGTGTGTAGACACGCACAAGTCTCCTTGGTAGAGGGAAGTTAAAGTTCGCCCCTGACGATCTGGACGTGACCGAGTGACTGGTAGTTTACTTTGCGTTGCCACTGTGGAGACTCAGCACCTTGAGACCCAAGGTTTGGTCCTTACCTGCTTGAAAGAAATGCAGACTCTTGGGCCACACCTCAAATCTAATGGATTAGGATCAGAAGGTGCATTTTAACAGGTTCCCCAGGTGATTTGTATGCATATTGAACTTGAGAAGTGCTGCTTTAGAGAGGCTCAAAACAAACAAACAAAAAAATTGGAGGGTTTTTATTTTTTCTATTTAAGATGATTTTTCTGAGATCCTTCTTGTTCTAAGCACATTCTAACAGGCCTCTACTTTCTTTGAACAAAGTAGAAACATTTGTATAATTACTTTGTTACAAAGTGGAGTACACATCATCTAATTACTTGTATAATGCGAAATCATTCCTTTTTCATCTGATCTTTCTTTTCAAGATCCAGATTCTTTTGTCTTTCTAGATAAGAGTCCTCTTGCCTTGAAGCTTGGACCACTTCAGCTACGTCAGATGTCTGGCTTTAGCCTCCCCTGAACTTAGTTGAGTTAAATAGCTCATATGCATGATTAGTATGCTTTTTGAAAGGATATTTGTAAAGATTTTCCAACATCTTACTGATGTTGGTTGCAGTATAAGTTCTGTTAATGCTTAGACTTGTGCATGGCTTCATGAAAGTCATTGTAGGGATAAAATGATCCTGTTTCTGCCCTGGCAGAGCAGTTTCATCTGGTAGCTAAAGCACAGGGCCCAAGGGGTAGGGCACTGCCATGTCATCAGTCGGGCCATACGAATGTCCAAGCCACGGGAATCCTCGCAGATGGGCAGAGCGTGATGGCAGGGACTGAGAACAGTGGCTTTAATGTATTGAGCTCGTTCTGTACACCAGGCACTGTGCTTTGCCTAAATGCTCTCCTTTCATTCTCATAACCCCCATAGTGTGAGCACTGTTATTTGCCCATTTTACAAAGAGGTCGAGAGAGAAGTTAAATGGCTTGTCCAAGATCATATAATTAATAGGCAAAGCTAATCTTCAAATCCAGGTGTATCTGACTCTAGGGACATATTATTAACTTCTGTGCTAGAACCATTTGTCAGAAATTGAGGTGTCAGACCTTTAACTTCAAGGAGGTTAGTAGTAATGGACAGCGTACCTGCCTCATGAGGAGCCCGTGAGTGGGAAAATTTAGTTGTGAGGTGGTAGTGGTATATCCAGGATGTTATCAGAGTAGAATTATAGTAAGAGGAATGAGGAAGGGACTGAGGTCCAGGAAAAAGACAGGTGTCTAGTTACTCAAACTGGGGTGCCCTGGCAGTGCCCGGCTCCCTGTGTGACTGGATATGGTACCATTGAAGATTGGTGAGGATGGCTGGAAGCATATGATAATCAGTCAGGCTTGGTCCTGGCTGGGGTGGGCTTAAGCCTATAGATGAGAAGTGGCTAAGTGACCAGGCTGGTCCTTGAAAGATGATAAGCTTTGGACACATCTGGGAAGTGGAGGTGGGAATAAAGAGAGAAATGCATTTTTGCCTGAGCCAGAAAGAGCCTGTCTGCCTTGCTGCTTCCATTTCTCCAAATACATAGTTGTATGGAAGGGAATAATTATTGGAAAACAGCCACAAATTTATGGAAAAGGAGATAATGGAATAGACGAGAGATAAATTTTTTAAAAATCTACCATGAAGGGTAAGTGGGGGGGTGAAAGTATTAAACTGCTCTGGTTCGAACTGCTGTGCTGAGGCCTGAAAACGACAGGCTTGCATTTCATCTTGCACAGAAGCACGCATAAACTAGTTTCAGTGCATAAGGCACGGAAGTCTGCCCAAGACACACGCATGGAGTTCCCATCAAATTCAACAAATTCAGTTCTGTCGGAAATGAACATGTTATCTGTATGATTTAGTTCAGCGGTTGGTGTAACAGATTAGGGTGAAAAGATGGCTTATGAATAGGAATCGTGCACTGAAGTATTGGTGTCTGTGAATAACCAGAAAGTGACTGATTTCTTGAAGCGGTTGATACTGAAGATTACTGAATAATAAGTTAACACTCCAGGGCATAGGAAAACTGAGAATGTATTTACCAGCCAAAGTTGTCAAAGTTTTGAATTAGGTATTTTGATACATAATGGATGATATTTGCTCCACTCAGTAACTGTCATCAATTAAAAAGAAGAGATGGATAGGGAGAATTATGTTGCACTTAATTTTGTCTGAATATTTAATCACAAATAATGGAGATGAAGATTTATAAGAGATATTTTGACATTCTGGGAGATGCAGTAAAGTTAATATTGTTGGAGCCTTTTCAGTTATGGATTGCTTAGAAAGTGAGAAAGTCCACAATAGCTACAGAGACCTGAGACTCATAAATTCAGCCTTTTAGATGTTTTGGAAGAGTTTTCCTCCCAGATAGAATTTTTTCTCTAAAATCAATTTATAAGTTGCTTCAATTACTAAATTTGAAAGGAAAGTAAAAGTCTGTTTATAAAAACGGATTAGAGGAAAAAAATACTTTCCCCACAGTGCTAATATGTATTGATATCTGTTGTATTAACATTTTCTCCCAAATGGGAGCTGCCCAGATCAGTTCACCCAAATTGTAGAAGAGAAAGTGGGTGAAATTAGATTGGTGGCTGCTATTTGAAGTGGGACATTTCTTTTCTTTCTTCTTTTAAAATTAGTTGGATTTATCCAGAAATATTTCTGTGATTATGGGAAGCTTTTTGTGTATATTTATACAGATGACAATAGCCAGTATCTACTTTGTGAAGGTAAAGAAAGCAAAATTTAAAAGGGAAAGGTCTATACATTCACATCAAATGTTGTTTTCACATAAAATCTATGAAAGGACAAAAAGGAGGGTAGAGGAAAGGGGAGTCAAAATAATGTTATCTACATTAGTTCATTCGTTCATTCTATGTTCAAACCTCCCAGCATGGCAGTGTGCACCTTTTTTTTCATGGGCATCTCTTATATTGGTTGCAGAGAAGCAATGGGGTGTAATGGAACATCACAGACCTGGTTTCTGCCTTTCTCACTGCTGTTTACGAGCTGCATAACTTTGAGGAAGTTACAATCTCTGAGCTATAGTTTCTTCATTTGTAAGTGGGGTAATAATATCTGTAACCCTGTCTTGGCAGGCTCTTCTATCAAATGAATCAAGTTTTGTGAAATTATCTCATACCCTTTGTTAAAATAGCATATACATATGTTCCACATTGAGCACTTTAGGTGAATTATTCTCATGTAATTCTCACAATCCAAGCCCTAATTAGCAGATGAAGAATATGAAGTACAGAGAACTTTGAAGGCACAGAGCTAGTAGGTGGAGAAAATGGTATTTGAACCTTAGTGACAGAGATCTAGAACAGTTTTGTTTTTTTCTATTTTTTTTAAATATGCATAGTAAGAAACAGATTTTACATTGTGAATCAGTACAGACAGACATACAGATATAGATATAGATATAGATATCCAAACAGATATAGATAGATGGATAGATAGATTTACACATATATGTATAATGTATGCATGTAAATTTGAAACAAAAATGTCATCAAACAATAGTCACACTTTTTGTGACACAAACTATATATATGGAATAGAATTATTCTTTTTTTATATATATGGGATAAAATTGTTCTTTTTTATATATATGGAATGGAATATATTCTTTTTTATGATGGTAATAACATACTAAATTGACTATGCAAGTCAATTATGATGCACAATTTCAAAAACACTAGTCTAAATCTCACACCCTTTAACCACTACATTATAATGCTTCTGTATTTGATAACAGTTCTTGGTACATAGTAGGTACACAATAAATATTTGTTCAGTGTTTTATGAATAATGAATAAGAATAATGAAATCTGCAGATCCTCCAAAAATCTTATCTGAACCAACAGCTTTCGTCTTTCTTCACCTATAATGTTAACTGTTTCCCTTCAGTTGATAAGAAGAAGCACAATCTAATGACACCATGGCTTTCTGCAGCCACCATAGTGTAAGCGATCTGGTAAGGGGAAGCCAACGGCAGATGTATCCACCGGACAGTTGAGTTTTCAAAGAGCAGGAGATGCATAAAGTCACAGCTGAGGTTTTGGCATTTATCCCATTATACCCAATAATATCAGCTTTAGATTCTTTGGTGACTCCTTTTTGCAGCCTCAGAGTCGAGATAAAGGAAAGGGGATGGTTGAGCCAGAGAAGGAAGTCTTATACTGTCCTTCGGGTACCCCCCTGGTCCCAGACCCACTAGGCAGGTCCACTCTTGCACTTGCTGCCTATTGGCTACTCATTCTCGCCTGTCTTAGGAGGTGGGAAGGCTCCTCAAAGAAGAGACTGGATATAAATCTTTTATTTTTCTCCTACATTTTCTCTCAACATTCTCAAGAGTTTGCCTTTACTGCAAACAAATCACAATATAATTACACACTGTTATTTTATAATTGGGGCATATTATTGGATATGCCTGGGGTGAGTAGGGAATTGTTTTGGGAGTGGCAGATGTATCTTCCTTCCTTCAGAGAGAGCAATCTAAAATTTCTAATATTCACTTGTCTATCCTTGATGAATCGGAGCGGAATGAATTACCCTTCAAGTATCTCCTCAGTTTAACTACTGCTTTGAGGCTTTCTGTAAATATGTAAAATAAAAATAAAGACCATATCTTTTAATTTTCTTTCTCAAATCAGCAAAGTGTTATACGTATGAGAGTTTTGAGTAAGTGGTAGTATGTGGGGTAATAGTATTTTTAATATAATATTCATGCTACCAGGAATAGTCAAAAAGCCTTTACTGCTTGTGTTATCAGAAAGGTTGCCCAGTAATCCAACAATAATAATTGGAGTAATTCAAATCCATAGGTCTTGATAATTTTATTCTCTCATATTAAATGAATTAGAGGTTCTCCTTTTACTGTGGGTAAATCTGATGTTTAACAAATTGATTATGTTTCTTTAATTAGTGATGGAGACTTTAAAATGGTAGTTACACAAAGAAATGAGAAAACCTGTTAAATCCTTTAGCTTAAGTTTAAACAATTTTAGCTCCTAAAATAGTTTTTAAAAATACCCTCGGGCTTTCTCCATGTATTACAGTTTTAAATGGCCTTAACCACAGAAGAAAAGATAATGTTAGACATTTCTGAGAACAATAGTTTTTAGGTCCTGGAGCTGAACTAGCATGAGCATTTCGTGTTTAGTAATCTTTAAGACTAGACTCTCATGTCAACTCCTGTGAAGATATCCAGAGAACCTGTTAGAAAAAAGGTTGGAAGGATTTGTATCAAGTCAAAAGAAAGTTGGGGGCTTTGGGAGTGAATGGGTAGGGAGAGAAAGGAGGAGAGGGGAGAAGGAGACAAGAGAATTTCTGAAATTCCTTCCAGGCTTCTTAACTCTGCCTACAGACTGTAAAATTTGCCTTTAAGGTGATTACCTCAGTTGCTCATTATTATCCAATCCAGTTAAATTCTGAGCACCTACTCTGATCAAGGCATTCAGTTAAAATAAAGACGGATTTAAAGAATAGCAGGTTTTCTCAAGCTCTTTAAGTCATTATTATGTAAGTGAAGAGGTAAAAAACAAAAATACTTGAAATAATCCAAATAACTAATAATCCAAAGCTAAAAATGATGAGGCCTACACACTTCACAGAAAGTTATAGAAGAGAGAAGACTCAACCTTGGAATGAAAGAATAATTTGGATAGAGTATTTAATAATATCTAGTATATAGAACACACATAATGGTCTTATTTGTATTAAGAGGTATGTTCTGGTATCCTGAAAGAGTGGCTGTTTTGCGTGTTTAATTTATAATCTTGCATAGCTAAGGAAGGTCTAATACTGGGGCAAGATCTTTAGGCCAAGATCCTTTTTTCGGGGAGGGGAAAAGTGTAGATTTCTATCTTTGAAAAGACAGAAGGAAGGAGGCTGGCTCATTAACTCTTGAAAGCCCGCCATTATTTTGGTGTCCTAAAATGGAAACAGAGGAGAGAGAGGCTAGTTCCAAAGCAAGTTTCTGTTTATGGCTCCTCAGTCCAAAGGAAGCCCTTTCTGCTTTAGGGTCGTCTCAGCAATTATTCCTTTATTGGCATTTAGCTCATTTAGGCCAGTTTACTAGCTGTTAGTAAGTTAGTTAAAAAGATATGATGGGGGAGGAGGAGACTGAAGCAAACAGATGCAACAAGGCTTTCAGATCATCTGTAGGTCTTAGAATTCATTCTATTCTCACTCTCCCTAATGGGTAACCAGGAGTGTGTGCTCGAGAGAAAGATGAGGAAGAGAAGGAGTCTGGGCAACGTGGAGAGTTGAGAAAAGTTTAATGTTAACTCACAGGAAAATATTCAGAGAATCTTCTAGAAAAAAGATATAATAGATAAAAATAGTCTTCTTTCTTAGATGCTCTACAAATATGTTAAAATTATAATGACTGCTAAAGAGTACCAGGATATTTCTGAAACACGGTGTCTAAGAATTGGTGCTAAACTTTGCCAAAGCAAAGACCGTGCATCTAATTATACATAAGTTTCAGTTAGTGTTTCTCTTATGAAATGAGGCTTACTTTCAGCTCATCCATTTAGTCAACAGATATTATTGAGAGTCCAGCATGTGCAAGGCACTATGCTGAGGGAAGTGACAGGAAAGTTTCTAGATGGGGATGCAGGGTTGAGGGAGATGATTCTTTCGTTTGTTTAGTTTTGCTTATTTTTTATTTTTCTGGAGGTGAGAGAGAAATGATAGTGGCTGCGAAGGAGTCTTGCGAGAAGATAAGTTGAATATGCGGAAAAGAGAGGAAGTAGCTGTTGAAGCAAGTTCAAGAAGAGAGTGGAGGGAATAAGATCAAGAACACGTATTAGGCGCTCATGCTTGAATAAGAAATAAGGCAGCTCTTCTGTCTCTCACATTTCTGTCTGAAATCTTTCAATTCTGTACTTAATCTGTGACAGTAGAGAGTGAAACTGTAAATGGTGCCCATGTGTATACTTTTTTGTGTTGGGACAAGATTCTGGAAACCCAAATTCTAATCCCCATCCAGTTGTCTGGCTTTAAACTGTGTTCCATCTTCTGTGAAAGAGGGTAGTAATGTTGATCCCATCTGTGTCGCAGGAGGGTCCAATGCGTCCGTGAGAAAGGACTTGTAGTAAGGAAAAGTAAGAAGTGCTAGTTAAGTACTTTTGAGCCCTAACTGAAATGTTAATAAAACAGGTTACTCAGAGGAAAATATACTTGATATCAATGCTGTATTGTCAAAATGAAGAAGCCGGAAAAGATAAATCAAATATTAAAGGGAGAATAATTTTTTAGTGCAATTATCTTCTTTGAGAAAACACCGAACTGAAACATCCAATTCCTCATTTGCAGAATGGGAATAATAATAATTGCTACCTCAAAAGGTTTGTGTGAGCATTTCATGAGCTAATACATTTAAAGTGTGCCTGGCACAGAAAGAGTGCTCAGGAACGGTTAGCTATTATTTCTATCATCCTCATCAATAAAAAGCAATAATAAAACCTTTTTACTTAATTGAATATGTATACCATTAAGCACATGTCCTTAATTTACCAAATTATGTGTAATTAAAGTTAATGTATTTACAAATCATTGATTCTTTTCCACTTCAATTAGCTAACAGTTGATTTTTAAGCTAGCAAAAATTAGGAAAGTCTTACTGAAAAAGTTCACATCCTATTTTATTTATTAAATTAGAAAAACATTACTTTTTTAGACCATTTTACAAGGTGAACTCTTTCTTTACAATGAAAAATCTCTCTCAGTTATTCTGAGTTGGTACCGTCTTGACAGAGTATCTTTTCCTCTGTAATTATCACGAAGTTGAGTTTCATCTGCAGACTCAAATAATTATTAGTTTCAAATCCTGGAGTCCATTTCAACTCTTAGGGAGGGAAGTGTGAAAATTTAAGAATGTGGTCTTAGTGGAAATCTGTAAAAAAATTTGTATTTGGGCCACTGTTTTGTTCACAGACCGTTCTTAAGACTTCAGATTATGATGCCACATGGGACAGAGAAACGTCTTCAGTTTGCTTATTAGGAGATGTTTCTGTTGCTGGAGCCCCACCTGTCAGCACCTGGTGATCTCAGCCCAGTGTGTGTCTTCATCCCAAAGATTAGCCAGAGGTCCCCACACTCCCCACCCAATACCTCCTGCTGGGCCTTCCCCTCAGCCTCTTTTCCTCAAATGCACTGAGGATTACCCATATCACAGCACTGTTGGTGCGCTAGAAAATATGTTGCCCTGGGTGTTTTCAACTTCTCTCTTTTTTTTCTTTCATATTGAAATGGACATAAAAGTGTGTATTTGGGGATATACAGTATTAAATATACGTTCGAGTGTTGCTGCAGTGGGTCCCTAGTCTGAGAGGCACTTGTCCTCTGCCTGGCTCCCCGTCAAGGCTCCGTCCTGTATGGTGCCTGAGGTGGGACCTTAGCTTATGTGACAAAGAGTTCCTTGCCCATGGACTTTGGCCTCTTTATAAGAGAATAATCTCTATCAAATAGAGAAATGAAGCTAGGTCATAAGGCCGTCTTGAGGGACCTTTCAAATGAACTGCAGACATTCCCTTGGGGATTTTCATTCTGTGCTGCAGGAAGTATTTTCAACTGGACGCTGTGATCACCCTGCCAACCAGCCCAGCTGTTACAGGATTGCCCCTCCTGCTCCCTCTGTCTCCAGGCCTCTCTCTCCATCTCCCTGCGGGGTCCTCCCTCCCCTTTCACTGTCTCTTGTCCCTCCCCCTGAATTACCTTGTCCCTACTGTCACTGCTTTGGCATCACCTGAGGTCGCCGCTCACCAGAGTCAGGAAGTCTGATTTCTCTTCTGCTCCCCTCCTCCTCACCTTCGGTCTACCGTGGAGCCCCAGATCCCATCTGCCTTAAGGAATGTTGGGTCATACAGACCAGAAACCTGCTGAAACTGGTGTAATCAATGGAGAGAGATGCCGGGAAGGCTGGGAGAACCCCAGGTGGGGACTTGGGCAGCTGTGGGTGACAGCTGTCGTCCTCTGTGTCTGGGTGTCCTGGGCTCTCCTTTCTGCTTCTCTCGGTGCTTCTTCTTCCTTCTTCTCTCTCTCCCTCAGTGGGCTGGCCTCTTCTGGTCTACTTCCTCCTAGTCCGTCAGTGTGGTCCCCAAAACAGATTGCCATAGATTCAAACCCCTGAATCTCAATTGAAAGCTCCCAGAAAAGAAAATGGGTTGGACTGAATTTGGTTTGGAGTCTATGAGCTATAAACACCCATTGGTCGCTCAGCAGGAGTTGGGCCTCTAAGGAGGTGAGCCCGCAGGGCCGAGAACAGACACGCTGGCCACAGCACACCTTCTCATCCTGAGGCTCCTCCAAGATGCTTCCCGGGCTCCACCCCCCCCAACCTGAGGGCGGTAAGCTGGAGCCAGAGCCTGGCTGTCTTGAAAGGCAGAGGACTGCACTCATGTTTCTTCCTTCCTCCCCCTCAGGCCTTGCCATTCCCCTGGTGAGTCCCCCAGCTGCTCAGAACTGTTAACACACTATTCTCCCCTCCCTGCCTTCCCTTCATCCACCACGGGGATGCAGGGCACTGACTCACCCTTGCTCTCCGGAGCACTTTGTCTTATCCTGTCCATCTGCTGGTTTAATGAGAGAATTCCATGTTATTGAAACTGGCTTTCACCCCTTTCCTTTCCCTCCATTTTTCCCAAAAGTAGGAGAAGTTGCTCTTCTCCTAGAAGTTGCTCTTCTAGAAATGGAAGGGGTGGAGTGCACAATGCTCTCTTCAGACTGCTGGCTGATTGCTGTCTTCCTACCTCATTGTCCTAATTAAAGGCCATTCTCCCTGTCCCCACCGTTCCCTCTTCTGGGTCCCACTCAGTGCTCCTGAGGTTGTCAATGGTCCAGTCTATCCTCCTGGGTCCTCCTGAAGGGCAGGCCTCAGAGCCACACGTAGGCCAAGAACTTGTTCAAAATGAAAAGATTTCTATGTTTTTTAATATTAATTAAAAAAATTTTACTCAAGTATATTTTAAAACTATTTATTTCAAGTGTATCTAGATGATTTTTCACAACTTAGATTTGAAGAATTGACCTCCAGAGATTTAAATACAGAGAAATAAACAAAAGTGGGACCTATAAGTGTATTAATTCTTAGTATTCTATACACTTTTTTTTCTCTTAAAGTTCCCAATTTTGGTAAGTAAATCCATCAATCTTCTGAACTTTGAAGCTTGAAATTTTGAGTTAGTGTCTTCTGTTGTTGTTGTTTTTCAGTAAGCATTTATTGCATGAATGTGTGAAGTATAACATACTTGCACAGACATGCACAGTGAAATGCAGCTCAATGAATACTCACTGAATGAGCCCACCCATGTAACGAGCACCCCAAGGAAGGAGCAGAACCCAGCAGCTCTTTTCATGCCCTCCGGCCAGCAGTCAGTCCCTCAAGGTGACAACTAGCATGACTTAACATTCTAGGTTAGTTTTCCCTGTTTTTTAACATCATATAAATGGAATCACACAATATATATTCATTTTATCTGACTTCTTTCACTCAACATTTAAGCTGAGAAGAGTCATCCTTGTTGTTATGGTTCATTTATTCTCATTGCTATGTAGTATTCTATCTTACAAATTTACCACATCATTCAATTATTGCTGTATGTTTGGAAATTTATTTCCCATTTGGGCTTTTACAGACAGTGCTCCTGTGATCATTCTCATGAATGCCTTTTGGTGAACATATGTGGCCTTTTCTCTTAGGTATGTGACTGGGAGTGGAATTGCTGCGTCATAAAGCATGTATCTGTTCAGCTTTAGTAGGCACCCCCAATTGTCTCCAAAGTTGTTTCACTCTTAATGACAATTTAAAAAGTGCAAAAAAAAAAATTATTTAACATTTCATAAAATTTTGATTTTTCTCAAAAGAGCTAATATCTGTAATGTAAATACTGCATTTTGTTCACTTCTGGAAGAGTAGGAATCATTATTCAAAAAAGGAAATTGCATAGAAGATGTTAGAATTTTTCAACCAAAAGAGGCCATAGAGGTTATCTAGGGCATTTTGAGATTAAAAACAAATTCCCTAGGGTTTGGTGACACCATGGTCATACCATGACTACATAGTCACACTGAGAAGGAGTGGCAGGGCAGGACTTGCCTCAGAGTCCTTATTTATATGACCCATGTTCTCTTCATTGTCGTTGGATTCTACACACAAGTTGGGTGTCCTTCTCTGGGCAGGTCAGTACACTAAGCATGTGGAGATTTCTAGTAACGGCAGAAAAGAACATTGTAGTGTAGGACCTTAACCCTTAGTGCAAAAGCAGATCCCTACAGTATTTCTGCTGGAGTGATTTTTGACTCTTACCTGACTTTTATCTCTAATAGCTAATCTGTCATTTATACCAAATTGACCCTTTTCCTTTCCCTTTTCATTACTTTTCCCCTAATTCAGATCCTCATCACTCCAAGACTGAATTATTGCAACAACCTCTTGGCTGGTTTCCTCAGCTGTATCTTCTGTCATCTCTAATATATCTCAGCATATTACTGATAAGATTAGTCTTTGTAAAACTACACATTCATTTTGCCTCTCTTCTAGTCAATGCTCTCCAACAGGAGTTACACACTCATATACCTTTGGGGCCAGGTAATGCATATGCATGAAGAAGGCCAAGTAATGGTCTTTGCATATTAAGCATCTAGTAATATTCTTTAAGTCCATAGAGGATTATGCTTTGTTCCATTTTCCTTGAAATCTATGAAGCTCCTGGTCTAGGTTTCATTTTTCTGATTTGATAAAGACTGAGCCAGAAAAAAATTCACTTCTCTTTTAACCCTACAATAAGAAAACCAACAGCAAGAGCACAAGCCCAACTAGAAACAGTGATGGAAATGCAGGAAATCCCCATTTCAAGAGAGCTGTCTGCAGCTGTTCAGCTCTGGGCAATTGTTGCCGCGATGGATTTTGACCTAGTGTTTTTAGATCTTCCAATTTTTCAAATGAATTAGGAAAGCCAGACTTTTCTGTGAAATCTCCTTATATTTAGATTTTTGCATCTAATCCAAGTTTTTTGGGGAAAAAACTTGTAAGTCAATAACAAAGCAAAACAACAGAAAAAAGAGGTTCTGTATGTGAAGGGGGTCCCCAAGCTGCCTGTTTGACTTCTGTCCTTCATCAAATACATGAAAAGCATTTCTATCATCCAAACAGTTACGACGCTTCGTGGCTAGGCCACTATTAATATTATTTCCCACTATCCCCAAAACATGGGCTTAGCTTCACCCTCTCCCCTGTCTTCTTCACGGAACACGTCCCGTCATACCTGTGGCCATCCCTTTGGCCATTTTTGAGTTTTAATCCAGTCATGCTCTCCAGTTCTCTCCTTTAAAGCTCATTCACATCCTACTTTGTTGATGAAACCATTCTTAAATACTTCAGGATACATTGATTTCTCCTTTTTCTGAACACAATATATTTAAAATCCATATATTTAAAAATCACTGGCACCACAATTACCATTAAAATTTTTTTTATTTAATTTTCCTAACAAGATTGTCTGCTCTTGTGTTTTAGATCCATATTGTAGTGCCCTTCCCCCCAGCAATATTTTGGTGTAATTTGGAGCATGTAGAGAGGATTAATAGCTGTTTTGTTAGCTGAGTGATTATATAAAATGTGAGATGGCATCTACAGCTCATCAAAATGATCGAAATATTTTAGCAACTATTCAGTTAGTTGTGATGCATACGTACTTTAACTCAAGATGTTTTGTTTGCTACTTAAGAAACTGAAACAGATTTAATAGTCTGGATTTTGAAATAAACTCTTTTATTTATGTGTATGCTCATGAAGGTGCATTTCCCTTGTGAAATTCTTAAGACAGGGCCATCTATTTATATCTTTCCTTCACATAAATTTTGCGTGCGATAGATGTAAAATGAATATGTATTGGCTGGTTAGTTCACTTCAGTAGTCTCATGAAGAGATTTGAACAGTTTCATTATTGGAAGCAGATCTATTTGTGAAACAAAGACATTATCAGTCATTTAGATTTGGAAAAAATGTTTTTTGTTTTTTTTTGTAAGGAAGATCAGCCCTGAGCTAACATTGGTGCTAATCCTCCTCTTTTTGCTGAGGAAGACTGGCTCTGAGCTAACATCTATTGCCAATCCTCCTCCTTTTTTTTACCCCCCAAAGCCGCAGTAGATAGTTGTATGTCATAGTTGCACATCCTCCTAGTTGCTGTATGTGGGACGCGGCCTCAGCATGGCCGGAGAAGCGGTGCGTTGGTGCGCGCCTGGGATCCGAACCTGGGCCGCCAGTAGCGGAGCACGCGCACTTAACTGCTAAGTCACAGGGCCGGCCCTGGAAAAAATGTTTTAGGGTCAGTTGGTAATGTAGATATTATCTCAGGTTTATTTTTATTGGTTGGGTAAGCTGTGAAGTAAAGCTGATGCTTTGGAAATGTGAACAATGAGATGACATTGTAACCTGAGTCACCAAAGAGCATGAAATATGATCTAAGGGCACACTGTTTTTGTTATACCTTTTGTGTTCTGCAAAGAGACTTGACTACTAGTGTTATAGGAGGTCTGAGATATGCATTCCTTGCCTATGCCACAAACAAGATTGAAATTCCTGGGCAAAAGCCAAGACTTTTCCTGGGAGCCCTCCTAAACAGCGCTATAAGCTTAGCAGAGACAACTGACAGGAAGGACAGCTTGGAGTTGGGGATGAGAAATACAAGCCTCTGGTTTCTAAGAAGTTAATGAAGGAGACTTTTGAAACAGTGTTAATAGCATGTAGTAATTACAGTGAGGTGAAAATTAGTTTCCAATATGACAAATACCATTCTATTAGAAATATCATATTTTGTAGAGTAACATTTTCCATTGCAGAACTTTCTGCAGTGATGGAAATGTTCTGTATCTGTGCTGTCCTACATGTGGCTACTGAGCACTTGAAATGTGGCAAATGTGGCAATTGTGACCAAGAAACTGAATTTTTAAATTTTAGTTAACTTAGGTGTCAATAGCCACTAGTGGCTACCATATTGGACAGCACAGTTCTAGAGGAAAATATATCTTTTTCATGTCTTTTAAAAGAAGGCTTAAAATAATTTTTGTTCTTCTATCCCAGTGAAGAACCCCAAATATCTTCAATGAAGATCTTTGCTTTTCAGTTTCTGAAGGTGAAAAGTCTTTAGGGAGAGAGAGGATGTGGGCAGTGTGAATGAAAGGCAGGGCTGACACTGAGCAGGAGAGAGAAGGCCAGCACCTCCGCCGTGCCTCTAAGACTGCCCTCTGGGTGAGGGAGACAGCCGCCCCCGCCCGTGCTGGACTTCCCTTCGGCAACAGCAGATATGGCAATTTACATATAATCATTCCGTAGAAGGGGAAGCTATGCTATATCCAATACAATGAAATGCTGTTTTTGAAAATAACTTAGGCACTTTATTAAAGTCAAGAGCAGTATGATTTGGTAGGTCATAGTATTAAACATATTCATGCTTATCATTAAAGTAGGTTCTGGGAATCTTTGAAGTCAAACATCTATTTTTTAGTGTATGTGTCCCAGTAAATGTGAAAGCAGCTATATAAGAAAATCAATTCACATCTGCTTTATTTTATATCTGACAGCTTCGATTAACATCTTCTTTTTTTAAAAGAAGAGACTGAAGCTTTATTTGGAGAATTCAGTGATCATAAAATAACCAAATAAAGTGACCTATCAACTAGTACAATAGCCATCAGTGAGAGATTGGGAAAGCCGTGGAGAGGTTAGCTAGACCAGCGGCCGGGATGAGCTGAGAAGACTGAAAGGGAGGGATACCTCTCCTATTTTTAAAGACCTGTAGGGAAGAGATCTAATAGCCTCTTTCATCTTTTAATTATGAGGAACACCCTATTTTATGCTGAACTTCATGATTCAGATTCTAATTTACATGCTTTATAGATTCTCCGAACTCTTAAATGACAAACTAAATTATTTCCAGTATGTTGAGAGCAGAAAATGTTGCTTATTCAATCCCGGTGGCTGTGCTTCAGAGTGGAGGGACTTTGCCGTTGCTGTGAGACTCCTGTTCAGGAGAGGCAGGAGGCTCTTTGACCACTTGTCTCTTCCCATTTTTCTAAACCTGTGCATTTGGCTTGAAATGTCGTGTTTTTTAGAGCACTGACATCTTGACTTTGGAAGAATCTCTGTAAACATGTGATGTCAGGTTGATAAATTACCAGTGATGGGCAAGAAGTAAAACCATAAGTCCTTCAGGCTTTGGTACTTTGATCCTATTTTGTATATTTTGTAATTTCCTGTCATAAATATGAAATTGTGCCAAAAGGGGAAAATATAACCAAACGAATGACGTAAATCAAGAAAACTAAAGCCACTACATTTGTGAGCCAAGACTTTTGTCGTTTGTGGAATCATAGCTGTTTTCGACCCTGGAGGACAGGAGTGTAGGTGGGAAGGGACAGGTGGCCTTGGGCTCCCATTCCTCATTTCTCTAACCTGTTACAAAAAGGGGGTGGTGGGACTGCGTTACGGGCATACTGGTCCATGTTAGAGCATGAATGTGTGAACACCGAATGTGCAGGTGGTTCCATAAATACGAGAGTTCTCATATATGAATTGCCAGAGGTTGGGTTTCAAGAAGGAAATATTTCACAGAGGCGTATAGCTTCCTTTTCTTCAAAATTACCATAGCTTAGGTTGACCAGGAACTGATGACCCCTATCTCCTCGAGGAGAAGAGTGTCTCATGTCCAGGCCTAGAATGCGATGTGGAGCTTTCTCTTTTAACTCATCAGGTCAAATAGTGTAAAATACATGACAGCATGAAATTCTTAAATTCTGGCCTTCCTCTCCCCCACTAAACCATGTTGAATTCTATCCAACTTAATTATCTAGAGGATTATAATTTATTATTGGTCTTTGAAATAATTAAAGATTTTTTTCCTTTTCTTTATTTCCTTTCACAATTAAAACCCAAACCTACACCCGTGAAGTGGTCAGTTAGCTTAAGGGGAAATTAAAATTATGTGCAGTTACATTACAATTGGTGAGTTACTTCTCAAAGCTGGGTTATAGATTTCTTTGGTTCTGTCACAGAAAGAGTCCTTAGCAGAGAATGGGCCTTCCTTCTTAATGATTTGCTTTCCTACTATTAACCCTTAAATTCTTGAGAATGAATATAATGTCAAAGACACAAGTAGCAATAAGACAAATTCTCCCATGGCTTAATTGGATGACACTCAAAAAATACTGCTTAGGACATAGTTTAACTTTTTTTGACTTCTAAGACATAGTCTTATTTAGTTTTTGTCTAGGACCAAGTTCTTAATTGATTTATTTGGATAATGGGCAGTGTCCCTTGCCCTGGATCTCAGGCAGGCAGACTTTGCTGACTGTGTCTATATCATTCAAGTTTTTGTGACTTCTTCATAATGTCCTTGACCCACATCCAAGTATTCCAACTGCCCACCAAATCATCTAATTATTCCCTTCACTCACCTCAGTCAACTAGTTCTCTTTCTCAATTGAACTCCTTTTCTCCAAGTGCTAATGAGGCAGAAAAAATTGTAATATTATCAGAAAGAGCTGCCCTAAGCCTGTGAAGTAGGAGAAAATGCAGGGAGGCGGGAATGGGGGACAGGAGCATAGAGGTGATGCATTTGAAAAGCTTAACACACACACAAGTAGGAGAATGAGAGAAAGGAAGAAAAGAGTGGGCCTGAATGGGGTGGTGGGGAGCCTTTGGAATTGAGAAAAAGTTTAAATTTAAACATTACGTAATGCTCTTCAGGGTTTCTTGGCAACATGGGGACCGTTTTTGATAACTGACACGATGATCACTCTGATCATGGTCGTGAACTGGAAAGAGCATTTCGGAAGATGCCACAAGCTCTGCCCTTTGGAGTATTTATAGCTTGGCTGAGGCTTTAGCAGGGCGGCAACCAGCAGACTGGAATTAGGAAAGAACTAGGTGTGGTGTTTGAACCTAGTTCTTTGCAACCCACTGCAGAAGCAGGTGCCCCCTTATGGCGCAATTCATAGGCACCTTTCATAGTGGCGGTGGTGCTAGCTCTCAGGGAGGCTTGCCTATCAAAACCCATACTGGGAAGCTTGGCTATTTATTAGTACTCAATTCCAGATAAGGGGAAACCAGATCGACCTGTTATTTATCTTGAAAATGCCTGCCCTCCAATGGTGCACCGTGAGCCGTAGGAAGAAACTGCTCTGTGAACCTAGAGATGTAGATCCAGTCCTGTCCAGTATAGTCATGGACAAGTCATGGACAAGTCAGCATAAAGCCTCAGTTTTGTCTTCCATGAAGTGTGGAACAATATGACCTTGATTATGCTTTACAACTCTAAGATGATATAAGCATCATTTCATGGGTTGCTTACTAAAATTGTCACTGGTTTGTGTAACTGAGTCTTGAAATTAATCAGAGCAATAGTTTCATCATCACACACTTTTTGTGACTATACTCAAACGCTTGGGTAACTGTAACTGCCACTGCATTTCTCTGCCACTTTTTTCCCTTCTTGTTTTGGTTCAGTTTACGGTTAAATCTGTTCCTAACGCCAAACATAGCAGATTTATTGCAGACTGATGCCGGTATGTTTTAGTATACTGTACGAGTCGCTGAAGAAGGAAGTGGGAGGGAGATTGTTAATAGAGGGTTAGATTTAGCTATTGCAGACTATGTAGATAAAATATAGTTTGAGCATCCAACAACTACGGAGTGATCTTTGTAAAGAGATCACTCATACTTAGCAAGTCACGCATGATCCTGCATAACTTTCCCTTTCCTCAACCCAACTCACTCACCCCTGCCAGTGTCCCCTCTACCATACCCCACCCTGCCTGTCACTGTTCCATCAGCAGGCCATGTGTCTTCACACCACTGAGCCCTACGCCCCACGTGCTCTCTGTGCTTTCTCCCTCTTCCCTGTTCATCAAACTCCTCGTCATCCTGGAAGTCCCAGTTCAGATGTTAGCAGACAAATATTTCTTCTTCTAGACTTGCACAGCCCTTTGTAAGTATCTCTCATATAATACTTATCACATGTCACATATGCTTGTGTGTTTTTATGCTCCAATAAACTGTGAGAACCCTGGGAAGAGGCTGGTGTCTTCTTCATAGTGGTCTCCACGATGTCTGGTGCAAAGTAGGTGCCAAAAAGCATTGTTTGAAAGAATGAAGGAGTGGACGGATGAGTGGAGGATGAGTGAATACATTTGTCTAAGTTTATGTCCGTGAAATAGCTAGTATTTCCCTCCCCATTACATTTAAGCAATAGATGCTTTGCCAAGGTATAACTGGTTGTAAATAACAGTGTTTGGTTTAGTAATTAGTAAACTTGCATTCAGTAGTTAAAGGAAATTTAGTAATATTAACATATTAGTACTTTTGTCTGCACAAGGCTGTCTTTTATTTATCATCTCTCAAGCTATAGGTAGTACATATCCAAACCCAACTCAGATTGCCTATCAACACTCTATCTCACACAGCAGCATGTTAATATTTAGTGAACAAGAATAGTACTATCTTATTATATCTAGAATTTATACCTAAATTTCTGGTTTGCAAAGTAAAATTCACAAATGTATTGAAAAGACAGTGTTTGACCTTAAAAATTTATCTGGTCGAATACCAGATCTGACAGTGAAAGAGGCTGAGACTGAGGGAAAAGTGACAGGAGTGTGAGGTGAATTTCTATCATCCGCTTCCTCTGAAGCAAAAGACATGCTGCCAATCGGACCGCAAACTCATGCCTCTCCTTGTTGTCTAATACATGATGTTACCACAAAATGATCAGTGAATAAGCCACACATAAAAATTCAGGCATTCTGCTGTCTTTCCTAGTATAGACATCCAGCTATATCACAAAAATAGATAGTTATCACTTAGAGTGCACATAACAAACATTTAGATATTGTTTTTCATAAGTATAAAAATAATGTATATTTCTGATAAACATTTAGAAAGGTACAAAAAAAGAAAATTTAAATCACTCCATGCCTTCCACTCACTACTGTTGTTGAACTGCAAAGACAGATCAGTCCACAGATAGAATTGCAATCAAGCTGTAAATGGTTTTTGTATCCTATTTTCACCTTACATTTCATTATGAACATTTCCTCATATCATTAAATGATTCTCAAAAAAATAATTTTAATGCCCTATCAATATTCAATGGGTGAATTCATCATAATTTATTTAACCATTTCCCTAATGTTTTCACTATTTTTACTGTCAAAATGCAATGAAGAATCTTGTGAGTAATTTTTTGTGTGTATCTTTATTTCTTTAAATTCGCAGAAGTATAATTGCTGGGTCATAATATGAAGCTTTTTAAGTCTCCTGATATGATAACAAATTGCTCATGTTATCTCATATTTCTTCTAATTGCAGCAGAGTCTACTTAAGTGAAAATAATACCCACTCTTACAATGGAAAAAAGTAGTTTTGAATTAACTTTATCTAGAAAACTTCCTGATAAAAGAGACTATTATTAAAAGAATAAGTGCTTTCAACATGAGCTTTATTTGTGAGGGGACCCTAGACCTCTCGATTCACAGAGGTCAATGAGGAAGTAGCTATGATAGTTTTGTTAACTTTTACATCTCCACACTCTTTAAAGCTAGAGAATAGATATTACGCAATTTTAAAGGACTCTCCAGAGAGTTTTAAGGCCTGATTTGAAATCTGATAAGATGTTCGTTATATACCATCTATCTTTCCTTCACAGAAAAATGGCAGGTTTTATACAGAAGCTGTATATGAGGCAAAAAATAAGAAAATATTACACAGGCTCTGAAAATTCTACTTTGTCTTCCGGGAATGATGAATGAATGGTCAGTCATTTAGATTCCTAAATTCTTTTTTTTTTCCAATTATTTTATTGAGGTCATAGTGGTTTGTAACATTGTGTAATTTCAGGTGTACATTGTTATTTGTCAGTTTCTGTATAGACTAAAATTCTTAATACTTATTAAGTATAGAGAACTTTTTAATTGATTCTTTCCAACTTTCCTGTAACTTAAATCTAGCAGTGGTACTCATCTAAACAAAAAGTGAGAAAAGTTATTAGTACAGATGATTTTTAAAGTTGGAAACATCTAGATAATTGATCACAAAGTGAAGGGGAAAAGTCAACTGATTTGTTTTTCTGTAAGTTTACTCAGTTCAGCAATCAAATCCAAATGAGACCTGGTATTTATCAGAGGACTGAATAGATCACATAACATTGTGAACTGAGACACCGAGATCCAGTTCCAGCTCATCTCTTAACTAGATTTGACCCCAGGCAAGTTGCTTCATGATTCCAAGCTTCAATTACTCACCTCTGAAGCCTGAGGATTGAATGATGCAATGTAACTGGAGGGCCTAACTTGAAATATAGCACGTGTTCTTTATAAGTATGAACTCAAGGCTTTGGAATTGATATGGTGAAGAACTGGAAGCCATAGATCCTATTCCAGGGGATATCTTTCCACCAGTATTTTTCTGGTGCTCCCTTGTGGGAGTCTAGGCTCACATGGGGTTGAGTTTAGTGTGCTTCTTTGGTTTGGAATGATCAAGACTCAAGGTCCACACTAGAGTTGACCTTAATTGCCTTAATTGCCACACAAGTTGTAGCATCAAATTGGCCTTTCAAGTGTCTCCTGATTTTAAAATGGGATGGGTTATTTGTATTCACTCAGCCTATATACAATTCTTGGTCCAAGTGTGCTATAGAAAAACTTTTGCTGGAGCAAACATCAAAAAATTGACATTTTCAGTGCTTTCACCTTCTAGTTTTTCTCCCAAGGGAAGATACAAGGGAGAAAGAGCCAGTTATTTCTCAAAGCATTGGACCCTTAATGGGAGAAAATATTCAAAGACTGTTCTATGACCTGTGGACCTTCAAAGAGCATATACACCAACGCTTCAGCCTTCCAAAGAGAAGACCAGGAGGAAATTAGCACTGCAGTTGCTAGGAGAAGAACTACCTTCACAGAGGTGTATCCACTTTAATGATAAAAATAAAATACATGAGATGTGGGTCAGGTTGAATCACTTGTTTCTGCATACTTTACTGTATATGGTGAACCACGAGAACATTCCATGAATTCCAATACAAAGGCAACATGCTCAGATTAATAATAGTTTCCCCCTCTTTGAAAGGCTTCTTTTAATGCCTTGACTAACTGTTAAGTACTCAGTTCTCTTACCCTTCTGAGCATGGAAACACAGATCAAGTCCTTGGTGCAGACATATCAGATATTTCCTCTGCCTCTAACTGATAGGTTCAGTGCTATCTTGAGTCTATGCAAATCCACTTGGAAAAAGGAAAGCCAGGTTTGTTAATTTATGAAGATATTAGACATATAGACAAATCAAAGATATGGGGGGGGAATTGACAAAGCATGTTGGCTTAGAGTATACTTTTGATGAGAGTGTATTCCCAGGAAGAGTAAACACATTGATAAACTCATTGCCCTTGATCTTCCAACACAGTTTCTATTGACATTTTTTACAGCTCCAGGCACAGATTAGAGAGTATATGGCCCATTGATTGCATTTAGGTCTCTTAATGACAGGAAAGAAGATTGAATTCGTCTCCCTGTATACACAGAGAAGGTTAGCAGCACTTCCGTTCTGGTGTTAACACACTTTTGAATTTGCAGATCTATTTTCAGATTCTGTTACTAATTCAGTAATTATTTCAAGAGATGTTTTTATTGTAATTCTTAAAAAAATTTAATAATATTATTTTAAATATGACAATTCAAGTCATAGTTTTTGCTTCTCTATACAAACAAAATTTTGAGAAAGTTGTATGAAAAAAGTTTACGCTATTCTTGTGATGTTTTCTATGTATATCTGTCATATGTATGGCAACCTTAAAACCCAAAAAGTTGATATTCCTAAATATTTGGGGAACTTTTTCTATTTTAAAAGATTAAAGATTTCTGAGAAAAATGTACTTAAGGTCAGTGACATCAAATATTCCATTCCACCAAGCCATGTGCAATGTTGGATAGGAACGGTTAACCAGCTTCCTTTGGCTTGCCTTAGGCCTTGGACCTCGCAGCATCTTTTCCATATTCATGGTACTGGACAAAATCCTCTGAAAAGCTGTCGCTGGAGATGTATGGGGGCCAAAGGCCTATTCATCAGGACACTGCACTTTAATAGAGATAAGAAACTCATTCCCATCATTAGGTTATTAGCAGCTGTGAGTAACCTAAACTCACTTAAAATGCTTTAGTAGAAAGTAGTTATAATTAATTAAAAGCAGCTTATTTATTGAGGTGGGAAATAGGTCAATTGAATGGAGATTTGGGGTGCATATTGGCTGGAAAGGATCACTACAGAATTTGTATTCACACTGTCAGAAAATCTCCTTGGTGTACAATGTGAGGACTAAGCAAGAGGACTTCTGTTTACACATGGCCAATTAAGCACATGGGTGTCCTGAGCAGTTCAAGGAGCTCCCTCCTCTATCCCATGTGGACAGATGACTTTCTTTCTCACCTTTTTTGCAGACCAGAAATTAATTCTCTAGAGAAATCAATCCAGAGAGGCTTGACTTGAGTCAATAGGTCCAGGGAAGAGTAGGGTTAAGATGTAAGAATGAAAACAGAGATCGAATATAATGCTGCACGCTGATCTATGAGATCTCCAGCCCCCTCCCCACTCTGCTCCCAGGGAGCCTGCAACTAGTTATATGCTCCCGGTATTCTCAGAAGAATGTGAATACCTCCAGAGAAAACAAAATCACAAATACTCTTAAGGTGAACAGAAAGCGAAAATCACCAGGTATTAGAAGAACATTCCCATTGTGAAAAACTGACCAAACAAATTTAAAAATGAGTTCTTTTTTTTCAGTTTTATTGAGATATAACTGATGTACAGCACTGTATAAGTCAGGTGTGCAGCATAATGACTTGACTTACATATACAGTTATGCGTAACTTAACAATGGGGATACATTCTAAGAAATGTCATTAGGTGATTTTGTCATTGTGCAAACATCATAGAGTGTACTTACACAAACCTAGATGGTACAGTCTACTACACACCTAGGCTGTATGGTACTCATCTTATGGGACCACTGGTGTATATGTAGTCCATCTTTGACTGAAATGTCATTATGCAGAGCATGACTGTATTGTGAAATGATTACCACAATAAGTTCAGTTAACATCTGTCACCTCATGTAGTTATCAAAAAAATTTTATTTCCTTGTGGTGAGAACTTTTAGAATTTACTCTTAGCAACTTTCAAATATACCATGGCAGTGATACTATAGTCATGATGGGGCATATTACACCCCCCAGTACTTATTTATTTTATAACTGGAAGTTTATACCTTTTTACCACCTTCCTCCAATTCCCCATCCCCACCCCCCATCTCTGGTAATCACAAATCTCATCTCTTTTTGTATGACTTTGGGTTTTTTTTCTTTTTTTTTTAGATTCCACATGTAAGTGAGATTATTTCTCTGTCTGACTTATTTCACATAGCACAATGCCCTCAGGGTTCAAGCATGTTGTTGCAAATGGCAGGATTTCCTTCTTTTTTTAATGGCCGAATAGCATTCCATTGTGTATGCATGTATGTGTGTGTGTATATATATATACATATATATATATATGTATATATATATGCACACTACGTTTTCTTTATCCATTCATCTACTGATGGACACTTAGGTTGCTTCTATATCTTGGCTATTGTAAATAATGCTGCAGTGAACATGAGGATACATATGTCTTTTCAAGTTAGAGTTTTTGTTTTCTTCAGATAAATACCCAGAAGTGGAACTGCTGGATCTTATGGTAGTTCTTTTAATTTTTTAAGGAATCTTCATACTGTTTTCCATAGTGGCTGCACCAGTTTATATTCCCACCAATAGTGCACAGGATTCCCTTTTCTCCACATCTTCATCTGCATTTGTTTAAAAGAGTTCTTAAAAGAAACTTAATACAGGGGCAAAAGAAAAATTTCAAAATAATAATATTTTTTTAAAAGACAAGATATTGAACATAAGGTAAAATAAGAGAATATTGTAATAGGAGGAACATCAGAAAACAATAAAGAGCTCTTGGAAATTTAAAATAAAGTAGGAATGTAAAAAAAGTTTTGAGAGTTTGGAAGAAGTCATTAAATCTCATAGAAAGTAAGGACACTAAGAGAAAAAAGATAAGAATCTTAGATGATTGATCCAAAAAGTTTAACATAACTAATTGAAGTTCCAAAAAAAAAAAATAGATATAAATAGAAGATATTATTCAAGAAATAACACATAAAATTGTGAAGAATATAAAGTTCTAAGTTAAGAGAGACCATCAAACACCCAGTCTAATTAAGAGAATAAAGCACACACAAACCCATGCTAACCATTGTAAGATATCAGAATAACAGGGATAAAGTATAGATCTTAAAAGTGTTAAAAATAGGACTACCCACAGGGAATAGCAGTCAACCCTCATATCAGTATTAGATAATAGGAAGCAGTGGAGATATACTCTAAAATTCTGAGGGGAATATGATTTTCCATATAAAATTCTACATTCAGCCAATTATCCTTCAAACATAAAGCAGAATAAGACGCATTCAGACATGCAAGAACTCACACACACACACAAAAAAGTACCTCTGAAACAACCTATCTTAAGAAGCTGCTGGAAGATGTAATTCAGCCAAAAGAAGAATGAGTGAGACATGAGATACAGGGACTGGGCTTTGAACGTAGGACAGTGGCCTTCAGGAGCAGCCGGTTTTGTCTGGAGCTGAGAAGCGTGACTGTGGGAGGGGGACCTCCATGGGGAAAACAAGGGGTGGATAGTTTGCTATTGTTTTGTACATTTGGAAAAATATCTTGCTAGGCTTGTGGCAAATCTGTTGGAACGCTTGGGAAGAAATTGGCAATTGATATATAAGAAAACAAAAATAAAAAAAATGAAACAATTTTAAATTCAAATAATTGTATAAATATTTGTGAGTCAGGGCATGTAATCAAGTACACTGAACAGCAGACGATGCTTATTTACATCATCACAATATGAGATGGTAAGGGGAGGGAGAAGTGAGGTGGAATGTAAGAGTTAAATCTTTACCTTAGTGGGTAGTTAATTCTGTAATCATGTCAAGAATTCATAAGGCAACAAATAGAAACATAAAGAGACTGGAGATAAATGCTTGAAGGAATACCTAAAAGGGTTGAAAGTATTTGTCTCTGGGGTGTGGGATTGGGCATCCAAGCTAAAAAAGAATAAACACAGGTTGCCTTTTCTCCCAATGTAAATCACTTAATACTATTTGATTTTAAAAAATGATATAGGTTTAAACTTTAATAAAAGTTTAAAAATCCTTAACGAAATGAAGAGACAGGAAAAGGGATGTACACCCTAAGTGTTCAGAGAGTCAAAATTTTGTTATACCACCACCCCAACTCTGAATGGGGTGTGGTCCATCCATAGGAAGGCCACATCACGGTGTGCAGGACTACACTAACAGCAGGTCTCTGTAAACTTACAGTGTAAACCAGTCTCTAAGAAGATTACTAACAATGGAGCTGAACTGAATATCCAGAATTTCAAATGTGTTATCAGACCATAAAATATAAAGCAGATTTTCACAGGTGAACATCACATCATCTTCTAATTTGATGCTCAGTGAATGAATATATATAATCACTTTTCATTGTGTTTTAAGGTGCATGCTGTTCCTGCAGATAATTCGTTGTTCTGTCATCTTAACTCAAAAGCCTGCTGCGTGAGGAACATTAAATCATCCCTCTACCATTTAGCCAAGTGACCTGTTGGCTTGCGCACTGTCTTTGCAATGGAAGGCTTTAGGATTTTTCCTGGCTCTATCTGAACTTTCAGCATGTCAGAATATAGCGCAAGATCCATTTCCTAAATTCTTTCCTGACATTTGTTTTTTTCTCCAGTGGTCTTTCCTAGCAAGCCTTCAGATCTACGCCACATAAGGTCTGGATTCTGCCCAATTGGCAGGGAAGTAAGGACAAGTAGAATTAAGGTAACTTACTACCTCCTCTACCAAGGACGACTTAATTCTTACTCTTGGACTGTCTCATTCCATTTGATGCTGTACTGACTTCTTTTATTGATAATATCCAGATTTATGCTGACTTATCAAGATCCTGAATTACCTTTCCTGCTATGTGTACCCTGAGGAACCTTTCCCACTCCAGCTTCTGGTTCCCTATCTGGTCAGAATTGATGCTATTCCATCACATTCATGTTGACCATTCTATCATTGGTCACCTATCCCAACCTTACTCTGGATATTAATGTTTGCTCCTGTACCTTCTATAGCAACTTTCTATGACCCAGTCATCCTATGGAATTCTAGAACAAACTACCATCTACATTGTGTGACTTTGGGCAAGTCATGAACATTACTGATGTTTTTATCTGTTGACCGAACATTGATCCATGTCCTACATTATTTATAGAGATATTTATGAATAGGTTTAATACTAGAAGTAGTAGGAAGCTTACAAGTAGAACTTATGCAGTCATTGTGAAATTAGAATAATATAGAAAATCATTATGATCCAGACAAAAGAAAAAGGTAATTGGGAAATTCTTAACATTTCCTGCTTCTATTTACCTGAGATGTATATATTTCAGACAGCTCTGCTCTGGAATGTGGGTTTACCAGCTCATAGTTGATATCCTTTCTTTGTTTCCTCTTTCCTATTAGCCACCAAGATGCTTACAGCTTTTGAATTTGATACCACTCCTGGTACTATGCCAAGTCTCTCAGCTAGAAGGCAGGGAGTCATCACCCAGAATGGCTGCCATATGGCTCAGTCTACCGTAGGGAGTTGTGTTAGGATTCCCACAGGCAGAGCTCACATATAAGAGCAGCAAGTTGGAGTTATGTCACTCAGAAATGTCTCCTGGGCATCATTGTCCTAATCATACACATTAGATAATAGCGAACTAAATCCAGGGTATAACCATGAGCTTCTGGGACCACTGGGCTAAAAGTATTAAGGAGAGAGAATGTAACCTGCAAGGCTGGGCAAAGGCATCTGCTTTGACTGCTTCAAATCCACTGAAGAGCCATTCCTTCCTTTCCTTTCTTTCTTGGAGGGGCCCAGGTCATCCTTTCAACATATTTTCGTGGAGAGTAGTCAGTGGAGGAAGAGGACTTCGTATATCACAGGGAACAGATAAACCTGGACCTAATCTGACTTCAAGTTTTTTGTGGATATTTCTTTGTTGACTGAGAGCACCCCAGTCCTGGAAATGACCCTCCAGATTACCCTTTTGTAAGTGCTTTACAACAAACTGCTGAAAATGCTTAGCTGTTGGATACATGAATGGAAAGGAAATTGTTAAATTGCCTGTAAAATGACACACAAGTCAAATCAAATTTAGGAAAATATAAAAAAACTGAAAAGTATGTCTTTTCTATGTTAAATTTATTAAATTTATTTTAAATTTATTATAAGCAAATTTACAAATAAGGAAAAATAAAAATAAAACTTAAAAATCATCCATGGTTGTACCACCTAAAGCCAAACTCTCTCTTTTTGCACTTATTATGCGATTCTGATCCCACTGTGCACAGAACTTTGTGTCCTTGTTTTTTTCATTTATCATAATAAATATTTCCCCACGTTTATAAGCTCTTTAGTAAATATTTTCAATGCCTGCTCAAGATGCAATTGTATGGTATTATTATGACTTATATCACCATTCACATGGAAGATTTGTGGTCAACTTTGTTTAGTATAGTAGCCAGAACATATTGCTTTACATGTTTACCTCTTATAATTTGCTTTTCTGACTTGGTCTATATAGTTCTGGAATCAGTTCTTGGGAATGTTTATCTATGGATAGGACATCGAGTTTACTTACTTAGAGAACAAAACAAGTATGTAACTTGAGTAGTGAGGTTTTTTGCATTGAAGAAATATTTTTCTCTTAGGATTAAATGAATAACGATAAAGGAATGCAATGTTATCCAAAATGGACAAGATGAGATATAGTCGATTTTAGTAACTTAAAACGTTATTTCAACTCTTAATATTATGCTTATTCTCCTTAAAATATGAGTAAAACATATATATCTCAAGACATTTTTGGAAGTACTTTTTAAATCCATGAACATGTATTAAGTGTCTACTATATGCCATACATTTCAAAGCACTTGAGATATATCATTGAACAAAGTAAAGATCCCTGCCCTCATAGAGCTTAAATTCTAGTGGGGAAGACAAGAGACAATAAGTAAAATAAATGATTTATATATATATATGTACACACATATATATGTACATGTACACACATATTTTATGTTATAAGGCAATAAATGCTATAAAAACAGAAAGAGGAGAGGAGTATGATGAGGTTTTGATGGAGCATGCAGTTTTAATACTGTGACAAGGTATCTTTTGAGCAAAGATTGAAGAGGTCATGTTGTCCTTGATATGAGTAGTTTAAGTGGAACAGTAAGGATGAAAGACTGAAAGCCTGCAACTAAGAGAGAACATGAGAAAAGGAATGAACAGGAAACATTGAGTGTTGATGACCCTTCAAAGAAATTTTGATGCAAAGTTGAGCATCAAAAGGAGGCAAGATAAGATTCTGTCTATTTAAGATGGGGGAAATAATATCTGATGGGAATAATCTAGCAGAGGGGGAAATTGATGATGTTGGACAAGGGACGGGTTCTAGGGCACAAATAGGGGAAATGGCTTGAGATGTGCACAGGGCTAGGTCATCTATGGTACCAGACTGCATCACATTGCCAATGGATTCAGGTGGTGATGTAGTAGGTGCATTGGCGCGGTGATAGATATGGCTTTTCTCTGATTGCTTCTTTAATTGAGATCATTGGATAAGAGTAAGGATGGGAAGGTGGTACTATGGATTTGAGTGAAGAAGAGAAGTTGTATAATAGCCATCTAGGAATGTAGGGAATAAATGCACAAGGGAAATATGGTATTGTTAGAAGCAATAGGGCTATGGTCGTGGAAGCAAAGTGAGACCATCTTTGTGGTTGCATTTTCATTCCAGCCGTATTCAGCTCATGGGTGCAGACCTGAAGTAGGTGGAAAGTTCGATTTAATCAGGATATGTTATTTTCCAAGTGAGAACAATGCAGCAATATGTATGCAATGTAAGGAGTGTTTAAATTAGTTGGCATGCAATATAAACTGGGAAAGGAGGGGAGAGAGGGTGAGGGACAGTGAGGAGGTGGTAGGATCAATGGATCAAAAGTTCCAGTAGGGTTGGAGTTGGAATTCTCCAGATTTGAACTGGAAGGAAAAGAGGTGATGGTTAGTGAAATGCATGGGCCTGAGATATCAGAGTGGTTGCCAGCTGCAGCTATTGGCAATGACAAGGTCTAGAGTGAATCCAAAGGTGAGACTGTGCAGGGCCTGCTCATCTTGCAAAACACAGTTCCTGGCAGAGCCTTCCCTAACCCTCTCAGGGAAATTCACGCGCCTCATTCTGCATTTCCATAATTCCATGTGAATGTGCATTTTTTATCATTATTTATTATCATCACCATCATCATTATTATATTAGTTGAACCACACAGAATTGCCTAAATTTGACTGTCTTCCTGTAAAAAGGGCAATTTAATGTGGTTCAACCTAATATTTTCACTAGTCTGAGCTTCTTGAGGGTAGGGACCATGTTATATTTATCTTTATATTTCTAGCACTTATCACAGTGTCTCATGTAATTGAGACTCATTAAATGTTTCTGAATAGATAAGTAAATAAATGAAATTTCATAAATAAGACCCCCACGCAAAAGTTTAAAGGTACTATATACTATATTCCAGTGGATGGAGTGTTTAACAGCAGACGAGAGATTTAATGGAAAGGCAAGAGTGCTCTCGGGACACGTCAGCGACCAGCGAGCAGTGCAACGGCTTCCTTAATTAAAGTAGGATTCGTGTTCTGGGCTTTTCCTTCAGTGGTGATTCTCTTCCCTGGGATCTTGCCAGCCAGCACCTGGAACTGGTTACAGCAGTGCTTCTCACGTGGCATGCGCACATTGGATGGGGGATTCGTGAGTTGGACAGCAGCAGTGATGCTCATTTTGCACAGTCATAGGTGCAATGCAGATGTAATAAAACTAGATCTCTTGTGTCTGCTTTTACAGACGGATTTATTTCATTTGTAGACAAGTTTCCTGGAATTTAAGATACAGGCTTAGATTTATTCAAACATATAACTGACATTTTCCCATGCAATGGAGTTGGTTGGTTGCCTCTTCACATCATGGTTCACATCCTAACTCCTGGATTCTCCCAGAGGTCCTGAGAGGAACCTGGAGTCCCCGAGCACCTGCTATGGGCTGGGCAGTGATGGGTCCTTACAGCCACCATCTCAAGAGGCAGGAAAAGACAAGATAAGCAATGCTCAAACCTCCCTCCACCTGTCTTCATTGGTTAAACGTGGATGCACAGTAGTTTCCACTTCCGACGGCTGCAGTGAAGATCAGACAGGTTATTACCTACACTGTTGGGAAGCACCTGGTTCCTCACTAGTGGTCACTGAGAAATTGCTTCCAGCAGGTGCCACCTACTGCTTTGTATGCATGAACTCTTTTAATCATTGATAAGTCCTTTTCTTCATTTTACCCGCGACAAAACTGTGCTTTAGAAAAGTTGAATATCCAAGGTCTTAAAAACCAATGTGTTCCTGTCAGCCCTTCCTTAAAATCCTGGGGTGCCTCTTATGATATTCAGATAAATTTTTCATGATCTGACCTCTGCTTTCCTGCCAGTGTCTCCTTCTGCTCTTCTACCCACTATAGACCTTTGATCTGACAGAAGAGCTGACGGCGTCATATGGTTTCAAGACTCTAGAAAAATATTTTCACATGATCTTCCCCTTACCAATTGGCCATCCTTCTCTAAATGATTTCTACTTGTCCTTTAGAGCTCATCTCGAGCATCATCTCCTCCAGGAAGCCCTCCCTGACCTGACTTGAAGTCGGACTGCGAGCATTCTCTGGGCCCTGGACAACTTTGTCTCTCATCCTCTCATAACATTCATTACAGTCTACTGTGGTCACAGAGAGCACGCCCAGATCCCTTGATGAGACTGGAAGGGCTTTAAGGATACAAACCAGCCCTTGTTTGTCTTTGTATCCATGGCACCCAGCACTCTGCTGTGCACCGAGCATGGCAGCAAGAAGTGCCTTTGGAAATAAGTGAGTTCATGGTGGAGCCCATGGTCTTTGGCATCATATAGACTTAAATGTTAGCATCATTTCCATACCTTAATAGCTGAATGAACTGCTTTTCTTAAGTTCTTACAACAGCAGCTTCTTCATCTGTAAAATGAGGATAATAATATCTTCTTTACAGAAATGTTGTAAGGATTAAATAAGATAATGTATTTAAATGATTTACTCAGAGCTTGGTACATAGTAATCATTGAATAAATGATATTATTGTTATGATCATTATTTTTAAAGCCAGGAAACAAACCCGAGTCTGGTTCCAGAAAAGATGTTCTTCCCACTAGTACCTGAGAGTGCCTCCTTGAAAACAGGCTAGATGTACAGAAAGCACGTTTATCTATGGGGTGTCAAGAGTACAATTTAGGGCATTACCATGTGAAATTGGACTACTTGTACCCTTTTACTATTCTAACTACTCAGTTAGAAATGTCCAAAATCTACACCAGAAGTTTTTTTTTCTGATAAGAAAACTGTATTATATCTGTCCATATGAAATGGTTATTCTGAGCTAAACTGCAAAATATCTGGACTCAACAGTATGTATCTTTGAACATATAAGTGGGAACAATTTAAAAAATATAGTCAAGTATTATGAAATATATATTACACAAATATATAAAGCTGTGCAATGCTTTCTTGACAATTTCCACTAAGGTCACAGTGTGCAAAAGGGCTGGAATTCATACACATTTCTAGTCCTGGCCTTACCTGTCACCAGGCAAGAGCATTTATGTCGTAATTTCAGCTATATGAGAATGTCTCCTTCCTAAAATAAATCCATGGCCTGCCCTCCTATACATACACATACCTGCTGGAACACAAAAGCTTAATTCTTTAAACTGAAGGCTCCAATCTCTGTTAACGTGCTGATAACTCTGGGAAGAGAAGACTTTTACTTACCCTTAGCCATTTGCATTTAAGTGTGAGTGACTTTCAGATCATTCATTCAAATAGGTTGCCTTTAGGCAGGGTCTGTAGGGAGAGACCGTGAAGACCCTGTGGACCCCAGAGAGAAGAAGCAGGAACAACTAAATGGCAAATGGGCAGCTCAGGTGTTGTAGGTGACCTGCATGGTTCCAAATAGAATTTCACTTCAACAAAGACTTCTAAATATTCTTAATTTATCCCTATGGACTCTGCCTTTTGATTCCATAGCTCAGGTAACCATGTTAAATAATCAGCATTATTATAAATACTATATAAATGCTCTTTAAAATAGAGTGAGAAAGCTGACTAAGAAGGGCCCAGCTCTCTAACGCCAGCATGCATATTCTAGGATGAGTGCGGGTATGTGTACACACACATGTGACACGCACACAATTGCTTCAGGAGGCTCCTGCACCCTTTTCTGTGACCCACACTGAGATCTCTGTCCTCTCTTCTGTCCAGGCCAGAGCCCCAGAGCAGCCCCACAGGAGCTCACCTGAGCATCGCCGGCAGGGAACATAGGCATCCTCCTCAGCCCCGTGCCGCCCCTCAGCCCCCCCACCCTGTGTTCAGTAGGCATTGGGATCCACCCCTCTTTCTCCATCTCTCTTCTCCTGACACTCTTCCACTATCCTGGCGGGCAGGATGCTGTGAGCCATTGCCGCTTGGTGGAGGAAATGCCTCTGGACTAGAAATAACTCCCACGTGTTCCAAGATCTAGCCTCTAAGAGGCTAATATTCACATTTTGCTGGTGGATACCTTGAAAAGTAAAATATAAGTACCTTGAGGATAGAGATTGGGTATTCTCCACAACTGCTAGCACAATGTTCTGAATATATTAGTCCTCAGGAAATGTTAGGAATTGTTTTTGCCCTTATGGTGGTACAATGGGCAAAACAAATACACACAGAACCAGCCCCTGAGCTGGCTGGACTGTGAGGAAGGGAGAAGGAGAGCGTGGATCATTTTCTAACGTGTTTTTATTTAAAGATTGCAGAGAGAGGGAGAGCAAAAGAATAAGACTGACTCAAATCTGATCCGTGTATAAGTACCATTGCCAATTTTTAAAAATTGTTTCATGTTTTATTCCAAATCTTCCTAACAAAAGTTGATCTATATTCCCCAGTGCTCAGGTTGAAAATAAGGGCTATTTTTCATACCAAAAAGTGGTGTATTCTGCTTTCCAATTTCCAGAGAAGATTCCCTGACTTGCCCCTACCTCTCCAGGGTCCTCCAGGCCCGGTGTTCAGGATTAGTCCCTTGAATTCACATTGAGGCAAGGTATTCATTTCTTGTCGAAAGGCAAAATCTGTGAAATTATGGCCTAGTGGCACAGAGGAAGTAGGACAGCCCTGGGAATTAGGATGATCAGGTCCCATAGAGGGTGAGACAATGAAAACTCAATATACTTGTTTTTTTCCAGTAGTTCCTTTTTGGATGAAGAGCCCAAGTTGCTTAACTGGTCTTTATTTGAAATTAGAGTGCTAATTTGTAAGAACCTCTCAATGTGAAACTAATGACATGTTAGAGGTGTATTAATGAATCCATGTATGGAAGACAAAAGAGGAATCAGGGCTAATCAAAATGCCGGCTATTTTAAGATCTTTCCTTGACCATGTAATGACCTTCATATATATTATGCACTATTAGTATTCATGACGATTATATATTTTTAATTTTCTCAATGTTACAAAACATTAATCATCGGTACCAGCAAATAAGATATTTTTTGCCTGAGTAGTTTATACAAAATTTTGGCAGTACTAAACTTGCAAATATCATGAAGTGTGTAAAAGAAAAGCCAAAAACTGGAAATAATCTACAAAACATTTACTAAATTCTGAATGTTGACAATTAACTTTGGTGTTATAATCAATGTCAGCGAAGAGGCATTTCAGAATCAAATTGACGTAAATCTTCATCTCTTCATCTGAAAGCTCATAAAATATGGTCTTGAGAATCAAAGAAATTTGTGGAAAAATAGGATGTTAATGATTATATGTCCTGAGAGAAAGTAACTACTTAAGTATAAACAAAATGAGTCAGGATACTTTTTACCTTTGCTCTTTGTGTATCTTTCACACTCAGGGTCAAGTGTGATGTGTTCAGAAATGACGTTGGGCATTACTTTGAACAAAATCAGTAGGGTGCAGGGAAAACCTATACATGTAGCAAAGTCTGTGGAGTTGGCTGTCGCTATCAAGCAAATGAGTCGGGGAAGGAAGGAAGTAATAGTGCTAATGTTGCACAAACTGTGGCCCAATAAATGTTGTGTTGGCAATAAATAATCAACCAGTCCAACTGTCTCTGTGTGTTTGGCCATAGAAGGTATCTTCTTTTCTTTTGCCATGACGCATAATACTGTGGTGATACTTAGGGATAATTGGATCCCAATCGATAGAGAAGTTCCAGCACTGTCATCCTGCTGATAGAGCATGAGGAGACTGGCTGGTTGGCATAAGAACAGGCATCTAGCCTGAGTCTTTAAAGAGAAGTGTTTCATTTATTCGTTTTAAAAATACATCTTAAGCACCTATCATGCCAAACACTATCCCAGCTCTGTGGATGCAGCAGCAAAAATGAACAAACAAAAAGTCGACAAAGGTCTCTGCCTGTGTGGAGCTCACATTCTAATGGAAGGAAACACAATTTAACATCTTAAGAAAAGCACATGATTTGTATGATGATAAGTGCTCTGCAGAAAAAATAAAATGAGAATGGCACAAGAAGTCCTGGGTGGAGTGGAGGAATGATTTAAATCTGCCTGAGAAGATGGTATATGGTGAGCAATGTGCCATCTGGGGGATATGCAGGTGGAGGGATCTAAGAAAGGCCTTGCATAGCATGTTCAAGGGCAGCAAGAATGTCAATATGTCTGAATAGGAGTGAGTGCAGAGGCAAAGAGCAGGAATAAGGATGGGCCCAAATCCAATACCAGCTGGTGGAACAGAGCAAAGGTGCTCTTTTGCTTTGAGTGAGATATGGAGACATTGGAGGGCTTTGAGCAGAGAGTCATATCAGCTTTACATTTTAAAAGGATCATTTAGGCTAAGAGTTGAGAATAGGTTGCAAGAAGGCAAGAGTAGAAGTTAAATGCTTTTGCCGTAATTTTAAGGGAGGAAGGATAGAAGCTTAAACTGGGATAGTAGCAGTAAAAGTGGTGGGAAGTGGTCTGGTTCTGTATCTATTTTGAAGGTAGTGTTAGCAGATTTCTTGATGGACTGGATGTGAGATGTGAGAGAAAGATAAGAATCCAGGGTGATACCCTGGTTGGCCTGAGTGACTAGAAGAATTAAGTTGTCACTTAACGTGATGGGAAAGACTCTGGAAAAAAAATGAGGTGTTTTTTGAGGAGGAATATTAGGGGTTATTATTTGGATATGCTAAGATTGAGATGTTTATTAGACTTTCTTCTTCCTCCACGGCATTCACTAGACTATATTTCCTGGTCTCCTTGCAGTTAGTCTGGCTTTGTGGCTCAGTTCTAGCCTGAAAATATGAGCACAAGTGATATGCATCACTTCCAGCATAGGCTGTGAAAACCTCAGAAGCATGATGATGCTCTCTAGTCTCTTTCCCCATCCTTAGAGGACTTCTAGCAGAAGGCAGTAGAACCACAGATGGAAAAAGCCTAGTATCTGAATAACTAGGTCTAAGGCCACCTGCCAGTTAGGAATGCTTATTAGAGACTTGAGGAGCAAGAAATTAACTTTTGTTGCATTAATATTTATTGCTTTATCTGTTATAGAAATTAGTGTTACACTAACTAGTACAGTATCCAGATTGGACGTATATGTTTGGGAGTCACCAGCTTATAGATAGATGGGTTTTAGAGTCACACAAGTGGATGTGATCCCCGAGGGAATGAGCATGGATTGAAAAGAGAAGAGGTGCAATGATTGAGTTTTGAGGACCCTAATATTTAGCACTCAGAGAGATGGGGGGTGAACCAGCATAGAAGCCAGAAGGGGTGACCAGAGAAGTAGAAGGACGACCAGGAGAGTGTGAGGTGTAGGAAACCACTTAAAGCAGAATTTCAAGGAGGAGGGAATGACCAAGTGTAAAATGAAGCTGATAGGTCAAGTATGGGAAGGAATTGGTCATTTCATTATGATAAGTGTAGGTATTTTGGAGAGAAGCTAACTTTACAGCAGAATATAATACAGACATGAAAATTAGGAAACTCTAGATTCTTTAAAAATAATACCCACTGTTTAAGAAGGGAAGAATGATATAGAAAATCTATTGTCCTACATGATAGTCCAGTGAAATATTCATTTCTCATTTACTACTTGAACCTGTAACTCTTCTAATTGGCCAAACATTCATTTTTCTTCATTTCTTAACAAGTGGGACCTTGAATTGAAGAGTTGTACTCATTTGCATTGCTTTTTTGTTTTGTTTATGGTGCGTTTTGCATCAAGGATATAGAGCAAAGATGGCTGTTTTAAATTGGGAAGTGGGAAATGAGTGACAAATATCGAATCCTTCACCCTGTTTTGTTTCATTCTAAGTTACATGAGAGGCTGATAGGTTGTTACTTTATAATAATTTAAAAATACATCCATTTTCCCACTTCTGTACACTTCCCTCCTAGTCTATGCTTTATTTTCTAGAGTCAGGAAAATCACTCTGGAAATATTGCTCTGAGGTAAATAAAATGAATGATACTGATTCTCACTGTGGGAAAAATGGATGCCCTGTTTTCTACTCACCCTGTATTATCTCATCTATTTGCTTTAGTTTTTGTTTACTCTGTGGTGGTTCTTAATTCATATGCCCGTCTACTGTAACTTCTCTTGTCAGAGTTGTGGTAAAAATTCTTCCAGAACATCCTTACACTTTTGGAGACTTTCCAAATCACCTTCTCAGCTCTTTCTTGCTGATCATACTCTCTTCCTTCATATGAGCAAGAAATTCCAGGACTTTTTGCCTTTATTTTACAAACAAGGACGTGGCAATTACCTCTGAAGTGTATACACTGAACGCTCTGAGTCCACCAGTCTGTCTGTATCCAGTCAACTGATTAACTGTGGCCATGGACCAGTCCTAGCAAACTGTAGGCCTACGGAAAATTCACTTCACATTTGATAGACCACTTCTTAATGAGCATTTCAGAAATAGTTTTTTTCAAATCATGTTCCTTTAAAAATATTTTTTGATTTAGTTTTTATTTTTTCTAGACACATGTTGCATACTAAATTTTGAAGAGTAAGCAGTCAAGTTTTTAACATGTGCTCTTTGAAATATTGACACAATTTGAAGTTTTTATACCTGGTGACCTTTGATAATGTCTTACATATAGTTTAAAATCTAAAACTCATCTTATTTCCCATGACCTCGGTGCTGGGGAAGGCTCTGTAGCTCTTGAGTCTTTCTGCCAGTGGTGGTTTCTAACTAACCTTTTTCGACTGAACACTGCAAGGAGGAAGACGGCAGAGCAGGCAAAATGGCAATAATGCCCATGAGTAGTTTCATCTTTTTGCAAAGATTGAATTTGAACAGTAAAAATGCCAAGCCAATATGAAAGTCATCAATTCAGGGTTATAGAAGGGCACGAACTTGTAACTTTCTCAAGATCCTTAGTGTATAATGTCCCATTTCCAACATACTACCAGGTGGATAGGAATCCAGCATCAGGGTTGGTCCTTTCACAAAACCATAATGACTAAATGGGCACTCAGGATTGAGACATCTTTCCTCCTTTGTGCTCAGAAACACTAGTGTGCAAAAATGATTCATTTTTCTGTGTTCCATCCAACTAAACTTTATTGATTTCAGACAAAGTGATATTAAGTTGTTTCTCCAATTAAATAAAAACTTAAAATTGTAGAGCTACAATGGAAATATCTACTATTCAAAGTTAAAATTTGGATAAGGATATTTACATAGCCAAGAAATCCCAAATCATTGAATCCCATATCATTGAATGTAAGGAGTTCTTACTCTCCTCCTAACCAACATTGATTCTTATAAGCGTAATCAGAGTAAGCTAACATCCTCTTAACCCTAGTTTAACTTTTATTCATCTGCCATTTTATAGTATTGCATGTGTCTTGAATTATGAAAGTAACATTGCCTTATACTCTAACAAAACAGGCAATAGTTGTCTTTTAAATACATATTCATAGTCATGTTTTTCTCTTCATATACTTCAACCAAAAGTTTATACCATATTCCAAACATACCACTCTTGGATTATGCAAGATGAACTAGTAGAGTATGTAAGATACTGTGGTAGACAGAATAATGGCCCCCCAAAGATGTCCCCATCTTAATCCCTGTGAATATGTTAGGCTACAAAGCAAAAGGGACTTACTAATACAGATGGAATTAAGGTTGCTAATCAGCTGACTTTAAAGTAGGGAAACTATCCTAGATTATCCAGATGGATGTAACGTAATCACAAGAGCCCTTAAAAGCGGAAGAGGGAGGCAGAAAAAGAGAGCCAGAGGGAGATGTAACTACAGAAGAAGGATCAGAGAGATGCATTGTAGCTGGCTTTGAAGATGGAGGAACAGGGCTGTGAGTCAAGGAATGTGGGTGGCCTCTAGAAGCTGGCAAAGACAAGGAAACATGTTCTCCCCTAGAGCCTCCACAAGAAGCACAACCCTGCTGCCACCTTTTGTTTTTTTTGTGTGTGAGGAAGATCAGCCCTGAGCTAACATCCGTGCTAATCCTCCTCTTTTTGCTGAGGAAGACCAGCCCTGAGCTAACGTCTATTGCCAATCCTCCTCCTCTTTTTTTTTTTTCCTCCAAAGCCCCAGTAGATAGTTGTATGTCATAGTTGCACATCCTTCTAGTTGCTGTATGTGGGACGCGGCCTCAGCATGGCGGGAGAAGCGGTGCGTTGGTGCGCGCCCGGGATCCGAACCCCGGGCTGCCAGTAGTGGAGCGCACGCACTTAACCACTAAGCCACGGGGCCGGCCCACCCTGCTGCCACCTTGATTTGAGCCCAGAGAGACCTGTTTCAGACTACTGACCTACAGAACTGTAAGAAAATAAAGTTATATTTGCTTTAAGCCGCTAAATTTGTGGTAATTTGTTACAGCAGCAATAGGAAATTAATATAGATACTCATGAGACATATGCATTCATCGCCTTCTATATCTATTGGCTGCATTCATTTTAGTCTGGAAGACATAAAGACTGTGATGATGGGCTCTGCGGAAAGATTTCAGTTAGTCGACAGAACATAGAGCACTTGGGGTAGCAGCGGCTGCCCCACAGTTTGAGTTTCTGGACTAAAATCTCTCTCTGACTTTCTGGGTATTGGCGAATGCTTGGTACCTGGGAGAGGGTGAGGCACACAGCTCGTTGTTTCCCCGTCACACCGCAGAAGGTCAAAGTCTCGCAACCCTTCCTTCCTAAGCAGTGAACTTGGTGCTTCCTGGAAGTATTAGCTAATAATTTTCTGTCAATTCTTCTGTGGTACTTTTAGCATCAGATTATTATATACCTTCTAAAAGTTAATATTTACTGAAAATAGCTCATGTATTTACTTCATAGATTATATGTCTTTCTTCAGATATGGGCAGAAAAATGGATCAAAATACTTACATATGTATACAATGAAAAAATAGCTCAGAAATAGTGAAGATGATTTTCAGTAGTTATGATAGAAAAAATGAAAATGCATTTCTGAGTAACTAAAGACTATTTTTGAGGTGATAGTGCTGAGTTTTATTTGTGAGGCATTTGATAGAAAATGTATCCTTACAGGCATTTGCTGTGGCATCTGATGGGAGGCAGAGTGGGGAGAAGGAAAGGAAACCGGGCCTGGGGCCAGGCAAGCGTGGGTTTGATTCCCACATCTAATACTTAGCTGGAGACCTTTTGAAAGTCTCTCAAGAGCTCAGGGCTTCCGTGGTTCCACTACAAAATGGACAACATAGGTCTTACCTCATAGATTCACTGTGTCCTTTCACCTAGTCATCACCCTAGGTTTCCCTAGTCTTCATTTCCAGCCCTGACTTGTATCCCTGCGTCAATGCATAGTGTGACTGAATTCTTCATCTGATGGTGCTTGGTTTTCCCTGTCTGTTTGGGATGCTACAGTCCATTCACTCTGCAGCCATAAACCCAGGAATTGCCCTACACTCTTTCTTCCCTTCACCTGCCAATGGGGTAACAAGTTCAGTTTATGTCACCTTCTGGTGTCTTAGCCATGTTCCCTGTTCTCCATCTGCACTTCCTGAGTTCAGATCCTCACCACCCCTCCCCTGAACTACAGCCATTGCTCTCTGGCTGCCTCCTTGCCTCCATTTCCAGCCCTTCCACTTTATTCTTCTTCTGTCTCCTCAGAGACCTTTATAACATACATGTGTCCAGTCGTTGACATTCTTCACTGGTTCCCTTCACCCACAGGATAAGGGCCTTAGGCGTTACTCACCTTTTCTCTGCCTCAGTTTCCTCAATTCTAAAATGAAAATAATAATCGTATGCAAACATAGGATTTTATAATTGTATTTTATTTTTAAATAGGTAATATATTTCCATGGTTCAAAAATTAATCATGTGAAAAATCTGACTCCCATACTTGCCCTACCCAGTTTCTCCTCTGCTCCAAATGGGCAAGAATTTTTATATTTTCTTCTGCATCCTTTCAAAGTTTCTTTATACAAATAAAATGCATACATACACACACGGATATAATATATATATAATTTTTTAATTTCCCTTTTCTTACACTAAAAAAGAGAAGGACTCAGAGTCAAAAGCATTTAGAAAAGGAAAGAAACTAACTTGTGCAGAAGTACATGGGAGCTAGCCAAATTTAAAATGGCACAGGTAGTTAAAACACACATATGATGTCACCAAATTTATCAGGTTTACAGTTTGTTCATAAAGAAAAACAGTCATTTTCTCACAAGATTAGCATATCCACTTTGTGGATATGCTGGGGCACATTATCAGACATCAGCAATGGAAAACCCAGGGAGAGAATGACTTCTGTTAGAATACCAATGATTTACAGGACGTGTTCAAGGTTTCATTTATTTCGGGAATTAGAGCAAGATGGGTTGACCCTGTTCTTTTGGGTTTTTGTTTGTTGGTTGGTTTGGCTTGGTTGCAACACACAAAGAAATTGTTTTCTTTTCTTTTCCTCTGACTGTGGAACGTGCTTATTCCTCATGGCAGCAGGGAGCGATGTCAGTGTCGCTTCCACACAGTTTTGCAGCTGGAGCAAGTACTTGTGTTACTTGCGTTAATGTGGCGCTAGCTTCATAAGCTCTCCCAGACTCTGAGTTGCTACAAATGCTCACCCCCTGCAGCTGTCCTGCTCTGCCTCCCCAGTGCACTCAGCTGATGATAAGTCCCTGTCCTAGCAGTGTGGCAAGGACTAGGTATAGGTTAACGCATGCACACTGGCATCAATTCCTGGCATGTCACGCGGGCTCAATAAATGTGTGGTGTTGTTGCTGTTGTTGTTATCAGTATGACTTCGCTCTCTTTACTTAAGACCTCCTTACTTCTCTAGCTTAATTTCTAAATATTCCCCTTCCTCCATTGTCTTGTACTTCATACCCCATAAATATAGGAAGATGTATAGCTTTAGAACATGTTACATTCATGCTTTATGCCTTTAATTGTGCTGTCCTCTCTTCTTGGACTGCCCTTCTCACTGTTCTTCCAACACTTTTTCTGATCTCCTCACAGAAGAGCTGACTTTTATTCTTATAATTTCCCTCATCTCTGCAACCCACTACCTAGCACAGTGCCAGGCACATTGTAAGAAAATGTTTGTTGAACTAACGTATGGTTGCAGGGCCTGGCGCAATAGCCTTTCCCAAACATGCTTGTCTTGTAAGATAATACCACCAATTAATAAAGTGGATATTTAATTCAATGTTAAGTTTCCTTTTTCATGTTAGAAAAATGTCTAAAAAAACATCTTCTAGATGTCTTGCATAAGCCCAGCCTCCTAATACATCAAGCCACCTGGCTTTTATAGGTCACTTTCTATTTACAGCAAAAGCAAAGGTACAAATGGATCTTGCATTCACCTAAAAGAAGGGCAAAGCTGGTTTCTTTGTGTCCTCTAAAAAAGGATTCCTCTCAAAGAACAAAAGGATGTTTCTTGCGCTAGAGCAGAAGGATGGAGACCACATCTATATCTTTGAGTGTCCAGTCCTTGCACAGTGCTTGGCATGTGACTTTCAGTAATGCTTGTTGAATGTCTAAATGAACATTTTCTTCAGAAAAAAATAAAGCAACCATCCTGTGATTTTAGGTTAGTTCCTGCTACCCTCCATCCATGACTGAATGGTTCCTTATCATAAGGTGTGAGTAGTACACGGGTAAAAATTGGAAGGCTTGGGGCTTTGGCCTCTTCTAACTCTGTTTATCAGCTAGTTGGAGTAGCAGCTGTCACTAGTCTTTCCTAGTTGGGATAATCGTAAACCAGTTAGAGATAATTCAGGGATGGTTTATCGTTCAAGAGGTTTAAGATGCAGCTGATTTAGCAGTGTCAGAAGCATCTCTCACAGAGTGGCCTGGGACATGGCGTAGTTGTCTCCACCAACTATCCCATGTCGTGGCCTGTGTGTCTCAGCTTGTTCTCCAGGATTAGGAGTCTCAAGTTCCTCCTCTGATGAGAAGACAATCAGAGAGATGTGACCAAAGCAATATGTCTTTTAATGGTAAACTGGAAGAAAGTAATTGCATTAGTAGACTTCAGAATTTTATATGCACATACACATTAGTGTTAAATGGTATAATTCAAAATAACAACTAATAAAATGCTATTGCATTTGGCTCAGAATACAACCAAAGATAGTATTTTGAACATTATTATCGTCTATATGAGATTTGTCAGGAAACCCAGGAAATGGTGGTGAATTAGAGATTTAAAACCAAAATTTCACCTGATGGTTGAAGAGCCTTTTGAGAAATTTTTATAATAAGCTTAGGTTTTGTAATTCAAAGCTTTAATAGAAATTGGCTTTGTCAGAAAGCAGTTTTTTATCCAGTATTTTGGTTGCTATGGAATCAATTCAGGCAGATTCTGAATAACTGAGAATAATATAAGGTCTAGCTTCCAAAGGCCTGAAACTGTGTGAGAGATGCAGCTAGTTGACCAATGGATGTTGACTGATTTTTAAATGTCCAGTTTTGTAATTAGGAATTTTTGCTGACATAATCAAGACTTATGCTTGGTCATTTAATGACTCAAGAAGTCTTTTTTAAACACTTTGCTACACGTTCAGAGTTTTGTCTGGATGCTAGGTCCAAGAAGAAAGCATCGCACTCAGAATTTCAGCCTTTGTCCTGGCCATAGAGACACCAAGGAACATCAGCACTGTCAGAATAGAAGTAGAACATTATGCTTATTTAAGCTTTATTTTAGGTTCTGTTTATAAAAAAAAAAGATCTGCTTTTGAGTCACTCACTTGTAAGATGGGAAAGAACATACTAGTGTGTACAAATATTTAAAACAAATAGTAAATAAATAAGCATATATAAATTATGTGAGTGGTCCATAAGTTTTAGAAGAAGTACACATTTAGATGTTTGGGGGTATAGGACCCCTTTCTGCTAGCTACTGTGATTAGAGGAGATAGGTTAAGTCACTTAATAGTTGCTCCACACTCTATAGAATGAAATTCTTAATCCCCATAAAAATGTGACGTCTGAGCCAGCCCTGATGGCCTAGTGGGTAAAGTTCAGCATTCTCACCACTTCAGCAGCCCGGGTTCGTTTCCCAGACGCAGAACCACACCACCCATCTGTCAGTTGCCACACTGTGGCGGCAGCTCACATAGAAGAACTAGAAGGACTTACAGCTAGAATATACAACTATGTACTCGGGCTTTGGGGAGGAAAAAAAAAGAGAGAGTGGAAGATTGGCAACAAATGTTAGCTCCGGGCGAATCTTTCCCTATTAAAACAAATGTGATTTTTTTTTTCTCTCTGTACTTGACAGATATGAAGTTGAGACTGCCTTCTAAAGCTTGAGATAAGCACACATCCTCTTTCTAAGTTACCTAATAAAGTAAATCATAGAGATGCAGGTGGCCTGTGACAAAACGCAGATCTATATTGTCAGAACGGAAGAACAAATTGTGCACAGCTACTAATATTTATCTCTGGCATATAAAACTTACATCGCATCATTTTTCAAGGAGCTCAGAAGTATATGTTCTATAAATATAGCATCCAGAGTTGGGGATTAACATCACAACATAGACAGATTAGGTGCCTTCATGACTGGAAGGGCTCACAATGGATCTAGCTGTGCCAGCTATGCATCCTGAGTGCAGTCCCTCAACCACTGCCTGTAGAAGAGACACACTTAAATGCAGAGTCCTATACTCCATTGTGTCCTTAGGACTCCTGCTTGCGGGCTGGGGCCTGGCGTGTGAGAGTGGTGTGTGTGCGGATGTAGGAAAATGGCCCAGTTAGTTCTGATTGTCTGTCAGGTTTGGAAGCACTGCATGAAGACATTTTTTCTGAAACAAATCTATTCAACTTATGGTAGGCACCAGACATTCACAAGGGTTTTCTCTCTAGTCCTTTGTAAATGTCTAAATTGTCAAATATGGACAGGCTTCTGATTTTGATCTGATCTTATTTCCGTTGAGAATCATGTGTTTCCTGTTAGGAAGCCTCATGGCACACCTTGGTGTACTTTTCACATATGTTGAAATTCTCTCCTGCTGGATGGCCAGTTTTCTTTTTTTTCACAACTAAACAATGGTATGATGATTTCCTGGGCACCGTGAGCCAAGGATGATGGTGATGGGTTGAGATGTGGGAGTGTGGATCAGTTACCTCACTCCCTGGCTAACTCACTTCTGCACACCAACATCGATCTCGGTGTGCACAAGGCAAATTTGTGCTCAGCCAAATTACAAAATAACAGGTGTAATTGCCTAATAATTTTCAACTCATCATAAGCAGAAATGTTAAATCCATAAATGTCAATGGTCTACCCTTTGTAACTATAAGAAAACATACTTCTCCTTGATTGACTCCTACATTTGTAAGGATGCCTAACAACACAGGAAGTATTGAGCTCCCACCCAGGGGCCATCTCAAGCACAGTGAATTTGCAGGCAGAGCCTAAGCATGGCAGAGCATACTAATAGCAGGAGGAGGGTCTTGTGCCCACCTTTGAATCTCTTTCCTACTAGACATGTTCCTCATAAAGCAAACTCATGCCTGGATCTCCCATTGGCTTTGAAAGGTATTCTCCCTGACTTTAGTTAGCTCTGTGGGTCACAGCAGGCAGGCCTGGAGCCCCAGCACATTCTCTCCTGCTTGGAAAAGATATGTGCTCTTTGTCATTCCTTGTAGGTAGTGTTCACTGACACCAACTGAAAGATGTCATTGTTCTGAAGTTATAAATGTCACATTGCTTCTTTCCCCGAGGATTTGGTTTTATAGCATGGCTATTGTCGGCTTTGAGATGGTTCTGATTTGTTTTGCATTTCTCATTATTGTTCTTTATCCTTTGAAAGGAGATTTTTTACAAATGTGATTTCCACAGCTTCCCTGCTCAACTCCAGTCCCTTCCCCTCAAATCCTCTCAAATATGTAGCCAGAGCTACATAGGCAGCCAAGGACCAGTGCCCTGCCAGGATGAGACTTAGTGCACTTAGGAACACCCCTGCCCTATGGAGGTGATCTGGAATTTGTCTTATCAAGGATTAAAACAAAACCCCTTAATAGCAGTGATTTCCCAGGAAGAGAAACCACTGTCAGCAATTTTTGCATTGTCTTCTGGTTTTACCAAGGTCACACACATTCTTGTGCTTGGGGGCATACAAATGGGCAGAGATAAAAGACATTGGAGGTCTTCTAGGAAAATTGCTACAAAGCAGAAAATGTTACTCCTTATATTTATTTCACAAACTCTATGGCCTTAGAGTTCAATGCCCTCATTGTCTTGACTAAGTAATAGCTGAAAGATGTTAAATGACCTAGTTGGGTCAGTTTCAAGGACAAGCCATGCCAACTACTGTGTAATCTGGGGCTAACCATTTAAATTAGTGGCTCCATTTCCCCATCTGTAAGATGGACATGGTGATATCACCTAATTCAATGAGTTGTTGTGAAGGTTAAAAAAGACATTGAACGTCAAGCCTTTAGTGCAGTGCCTGTCATATTTTAAAAAGTGTTCCCTACAATAATAGTTACAGTATTATTACTAAAACGGATCTCCTGACCCTAGCTGGCAGAGGGCTTCTCCTCTCATGCTAACATGTGTTCTCCTGGGAGTACATCCTGCCAGGGTTTATGTACTGTGGTAGAAGACAGGACTCTGATAACCATCAGAAGACCTGTGTTCTAGAACCCACGGGACCCTAACTAGTCAACGTGACCTTAGTAAATTAATCTAATTTCTTTTGGCCTTCATTTCCTCATAGATAACATGAAGACTAGAAAATAGAAAACCCTTGAAGAACTCTGTCATCTCTAACAGTTCTGGATCTACAAATATGAAAATAGCCACTTATATATACCCTCTCTTGCTTCAGGCTGTTGGTTATTACTGTGGCCACAGCTGCCTCATCTTCCTCACAGAATAGTCCAATCCTACTCTTCAAGTGGCAAAGAATTCAGAATGCTCACTTTCTTGCCTCTTGTTAGTGGAGTGTGGTGAGGTAAAGTGGATTTATCTGAGCACTGGGGAAATAAGAGTGAAAATAAGAACCTGTCCTTTATTTTCCCTGAAATATAATCCAAGAGGAAGTGAGCTTAAATGCAGCAGAACGAGCTAGAAATCATGGAACCATAGATTAGTATAGAGTAATAGAGTATTACAGTTTGTTAGTAGAAAGGATCCTGACAATAATAACTGTCAGTTCAATTACCAAACAGTGTTTGAAATATCTACCTTAGATACTTTAAAATAAGATAGGTTAATTTTCCTGAGACAGCTTGAGTTCAACTCTGTCCAACAGCAGAAGCATGAGGACACTCTACCTATTCATTCATTCGCTCATCCTGCACTGAGTGAGTGCCTGCTGTATGCCAGTGCTGATATGCAAGTCTTCTCAAAATCCCTTTCAGTCCTAAAGTTCTTCAGTTTTAGCAAGAGGGATATTGTTTGGCCCCCTAAACAGGTCATCTCGCACATTTTCAGTTTGGTATCCATCCATGGATTTCTACCAATTAATTGCTTTTGTGCTATGCTGTTGATCATTAGAAAATAATCCATAGCCTAAAAATGATTTATATTTTAAAATCTGGTTTATTAATCAACTTTTTGTAAAGATTGAAGGAGTAAGTTTCAGCTTTACATTAAGATCTGCAAATGTCAAAGCTGAGGCTAGCCTGGGGTAGGGCATTTGTTCTTCTACATTTGTCATTAGAAAATAAGCGAGTCTATTTTCATTGCCTAGGTAATGATACAACTTTGCTTTGGCTTCCTGGACACACAGCAATAGTACAGAATGGATTGTAATAAATAGTCAAGTGTGGCTGGTGTAATGGAATGTTGTAGGAGGCCTCTCAGCTTTACTCTTTTTTATTTGTCTTTTGTGCTAGTTCCATTAATATCATATTATAATAAAAATTACTAGTAACTTACTTAAATATGATCATATTTTCTTTTCAATGAAAATAGGAAATTTCTGAGAAGGCTTTATAGAAGAGTTTCTTCCTCTTCTGGCAGAAACTAGAATTATCCAGTGTTCCCCTAGAAGACCTTGATTATAGTCATTCTTTTAATGCAGTGATGTTTAAACACAATATTATTATAATTATATGCATAATGAGCTATGTCTTGATGTCAACATGTGGATTATAAACCTTTCTATTTGAAATAAATAGTAGTTCAAATGAACTAAATCATCTGAGATTAGATAGTTGAAAAGATTCATGAGTCAGAAGTCACATCTATAAACACCATTGATGGCATAACATATTTCAGCTTTGGTTGACCATTAATCCATCAGAGATTATCTGTATAGGCAAGGCTGCAAGCACTGGGGTGTAAATAGATCTCTATGTGAATGAGCATGAATTGGTTGGATATGTAGCTGGTGTATCGAAGTCTTTGGCCAGGAAAATGAATATGCAGATTTCATAGCTCTAATGAAGGCTACCTTCCTACTTTATTTAAGAAGTAACTCATTCCCTATGCATCTCTTGTGCTGTTGCAGCTCAGGGAGTCAATGTGGCCAGAGGACCTTGGAAGTCACTTTTTTAGTGTGACTGTGTATATTTGTACAAAAATATCGTGTATTTTTGTATAATTGTTTCTCCCTCTCCATGCTTTCTTGGTAACAAATGAGAGATTCATTTTGCTCTCAAATAATGAGAAGCTACCTGACACAGATCACAGCAAACTTACTAAAGAGTGATATTGATGAAGGATGCTGACGTTTGATGATATCAGTGCAAATTGATTGATGAACCCATTGAATAAAACTTTAAGTAAATTTGGACTTAGAGTCCTATTGGCAGGACTTTTATGAATAGATCCAAGTTCCTACCATGTCTCAAGAAAGGAAATTTGCAATTCTAAGCAAGTGGACTAAGTCTTATATATCATCCCTACTCTGGCTTCCAGTGTTCTTCTAGTACTTAGGCTTGATTGTCAAATAAGCATCTATATTCTCCAGTTCGTTCTTTGTGAGGATTAATCAGTAGAGTTTAAAATTATTGTTGTTTCCTTCTCTCTGTATGTCTCGTTCTGGCCCTAGTCTCTCAGCAGTGTCATCTGCTGGCACCCACGTGCATCTCGTACGTGGGTCACTCTGATGACCATTCCACAAGCCTCTATACCTCCTCCTTCATGGGCCTGCATTTTACACTCCTCCTTTGCTCTCTTTCTCCCTCTCTCCATGCCCTCCTTCTATTCATACTTTCAGGAACATTTATTGGGGATTTTTATTTATTTACTTATTTTTAAATTTTTTTTAATAAGATAACATTGGGGATTTTTATTGAAACATTTTAAGCAAGCTGAGGGCCCACTACCTGATATGTAGTAGCCATTCAATAAAAATTTGTGGAACGAATGAGGAATAACTCATGTTCATTTAGAAGGGTCACCTGGGCAGCAGCGTGAAGGTTGAAAGGCAGGTAAACCTATGAGGATCCAGCTGCATCTAGGCCAGTAGGAGATGATGAGGACCATGACTTCGGGGACGAAGGGGAGGAAAAAGATGAAAGGAGAGAAAATTGAATGGTAAAACAAAGAGGACTTGGACATTGACTTATTGGAGAGGGGGGTGTACCTTAAAGCAATGAGGGCAGAGAGGAGATGAGAATTTCTGCATTCATTGGATAATTTAAGACCCAATAGCTTAAAAGTCCTTTCCTCCACGAATCTTTTCTGAACTCTCTCTGACTGAATTAATTTCTCCCTTCTCTTGATTTTCATCACATTAGACTGAATTGAAATTATTTGTTTTTGTTGATTTTAAACATCTAAATTTTATTACTTTCTCAAGGCTGAGGTTGTATGTGGTTCAGTATTGTGTCTTCTACACATGGCATATGGCCCTCAGGTCACAAGTCTTCAGCAGATACCTGGGGACCGAATCCCTGTTCAATGCTGTATGCACCAGTTATTGATTTGCACATTTTTCTTACATTTAAAGATACACTCTACTTCTGTGAATTTTTCAGGCTACCATACAATGTGGGTCATAATTCCTTGAGTAACTTACAATTATGTTTTAAAGTTTTTGTTCAAAAAATAATTTTAGACATACGGAAGAATTGCAAAGATAGTAGAGTTCTGGTATATACTCTCACCTAGAATCCCCTACTGCTAACACCTTACGTAACCATGGGATAATTATCAAAATTTAAAAATTGATATTAATATAGTATATATTATGAATGCAATTAATCAATAATTAGTGTAAATGCTGTTAAGTAAACTATAGACTGGATTCAGATTTTCCAAGTTTTTCCACTAATGTTCTTTTTCTGTTTCAGGATCCAATCAGGGATCCCACAAATTGTTTTCAATTTTCCTTAGTCTCCTCCATTCTCTCCAAGTTCCTCCATCCATCTTTACTTTGTTTTATGATCTTGATATTTTTAAGGTACTGGCAGGTTTCTTCCTCCATTGTAAGATGCTATTTTCTCTCTACACACTGTATTCCTTATAAGCATGTCACTAAGTCCAGCCCATTCTCAAGGGAAGAGGACTTAAGCTCTGCCTCCTGGAGGAAGGAATGTTAAAGAATTAGTGGACATGTGTTAAAACCACCATAGTAATTAATATTTTGGAGGAGACTTTGAGGCTATCCTGTTTTTCCTCAAAGTTTTACCTGCTAATTTTAGCACTCATCAATGGATTTTTGCCTGCAGCAATTATTACCATAGTGATATAATGGCCTCTGTGTCCTTTTCAAATGACCCATGATTTGTTTTTTGGCGGGGAGGGGGTACTTATGTACTTTCTTACTTTTTGACACAGCAAGATGCTCCGGGCTCATCTGTTATTTTTCCTATCCCAGTCCTATAATCAGCAATTTCTCCAAGAAGCCCTGATTCCTTTTACTGGAGAATGTTATTTAGAATCCAAGATCTGGACACTAGACATGCTGGTTGCTACTTGGGGGTCAGAGCTTCTAGTCTCTTTAAGCAGACAGTTAGGATATATATTTAAGTATACCAATGCATGTATACACACTTCTATATTTCTGTATATCTATCTATCTATTAAATAAACATGAGTTCATTCTGATAGATTGAACTCCAGTCCAGCACCACAGGGTTCATTCTCACATTCCCCGTTGCTTATTTGTAGCTTCATTCTCCAAAATTGAGACCCTGACTCTCATTATGTATGATACATTTCCTTATTTCTTCTGCCCTAGTGTACATCTAAAGTCGTCTTACAGTCACTAACCTGAACCCTATGAGAAACAAATTTACAAATTAGAATATAGTGTTTGCATACAGCTCTTTTGTCTTTAGCCTCACAAGATCCAGTCAAAACTCTGTTTTCCAAAGTGGCTAGGGTCAGCATCTTTCCTCCCCATCCCCTTCAGTGTGGTTATGTAGCAGTCCCTTTGAAACATAATCTGTCACAGTCTGTGTTCCATCTTTGATTCCTCCCACATCCTAGTTGACTTTTTTTTCTATTTAAATAGAGTAAAATTCACTCTTTATGGTATACAGTTCTATGGGTTTTGACAAATTCAGAGAGTCATGTATCTACCCCCCATAGTATCATACACGATGTTCTATAAATCCCAAACTTCCCTCATGCCTCTCTGTAGTCAACCCCTCACTCCACCTCCAGACTGGTAATGACTGATCGCTTTTCTGTTCCTATAGCTTTGGCTTTTCCAGAATGTAATATAAATGAAATCATATAATATGTAGCTGTTTGAGTCTAGCTTCTTTCCCTCAGAAAATTACATTTCAGATTCATCCCTGTTGATGCATGAATCAGTTGCTCATTCCGTTTTATTGCCAAGTAGTATTTCATTGTGTGGATAGATGTACTACAGCTTATCCATTCAGTTACTGAAGGACATGTGAGTTGTTTCCATTTGGGGGCAATTGTGAGTAAGGCTGCAATTATTAATAAAGCTGTCAATAGGTTTTTGCATGAACATAAGTTTTCAACTCACTTGAGTAAACACCTAGGAGTGGTTTCGCTATGTTGTGTGAGGAATGTATGTGTAACTATATAAGAGACTCCAAACGATTTTCCAGTGTGGCCATAACATTCTCATACATTCCCACCAGTATTGTATGACAGTGACAGTTGCTCCACATCCTCACCTGCATTTGGCATTACCAGTGTTTTTTTTCTTTATCTGTTCTAATAGATGTGTAGTAGTATCTCCTTGTGGTTTTAATTTGCATTTCCTAAATGACTAATGATGTTGAGCTTTTTTTCATATGCTTATTTACCATGCATAATTCTTTTTTAGTGAAGTGTCTACTAAATCTTTTGTCAATTTTTTATCAAGTTGTTTGTTTTCTTATTGTTCCAGTTTAAGAGTTCTTTATATATTCTGGAAAGGACTTCTTTATCAGATATGTGATTTGCAAATATTTTCTTCTAGTCTGTGGTTTGTCTCTTCATTCTCTTAACATTCTGTTGCACAGAGCAAAAGCTTTAAATTTTGATAAAGTCCAATTTATCAATTTATTCTTTTATGGATAATGCTTTTGGCGTATTTTGAAAACTCTTTGCAAAAATAAAGATCACGGCTTTTCTCTTATATTTTCTTTGAGAAGTTTTATAGTTTTATGTTTTGCATTTAGTTATAATCCTTATTGAGTTAGTGTTTGCATAAGGTATAAGGTAAGCATCAAGGTTTATTTTTTGCATATGGATGTCTAATTTTTCCATTTCTGAAAAGATTCATTTCTCCATTGAATTGCTTTTGTGCCTTTGTCAAAAATCAACTGACTACATTTGTGTGCATCTATTTCTGGGCCCTCTATTCTTTTCCATAGATCTATGTCTCTATAGTTTCACCAATATCACACAGTTTTGATTACTATAAATTTATGTAAGTTATGAAATTGTGAAATGTGAGTCCTTCAACTTTGTTCTTCTTTTTAAATATTGGTTTGGCCTTTGCCTTTCATATAAATTTTAGAATTAGCTTGTCAATATCTACAAAAAACCTTGCTGGAGTTTTGATTGGGATTGTGTAGAAGCTATAAATCAATTTGGGAAAAATGGAGATGTTAACAACATTGAGTTTCCCAATCCATGAATATGGTATCTCTCGTCATTTATTCAACTTTTAATTTTTTTAATGAGCATTTTGTAATTTTCAACATATAGATCATACATATACTTTCTTCTCACACATGCTTGCTTGTTTTTGTGCTCACTCTTTGTTGCTATTGTGAATGGTGGTTTTTTTTTTTTTTTTTTTTAAATTCCAAGTGCTCGTTGCTGGTATTTAGGAATAAAACTTCCTATTGTATATTGACCTTATATCCTGTGACATTGCTAAACTCACTTATTAGTTCTAGATCAGTGAAGCCATCTGGGACTGGATTTCTTTTTTAGAAGATTTTTAACTACAATTCCATTCTTTAATAGATACGGGACTATTCACATTATCTGTTTCTTCTTGAATGACTTTTGGTAGTCTGCATCTTTCAGAAATTTATCGATCTCACCTAAGTTGTCCAATTTATGAGGGTACAGCTGTTCACAGTATCCCATCATTATCCTTTTAATGTCTATGGAGTCAATACTGATTTTCCTTCCCAATGTTTTCAATATTGGTAATTTGTATTTTCTTTCCTTTTTCTTATCTTCAGTCTGAATAGAATTTTATCATCTTATTGATCTTTTCTAAGAACTAGCTCTTGGTTTCATGGATTTTCTCATTATTTTTCTATTTTCAGTTTCATTGATTTCTGCTCTAATAAATACTTAATAAATAAATAAATAATATTATTGCTTTTCTTCTGCTTACTTTTGGTTTAAATTGATCTCTTTTCTCTGGTTTCTTCTGGTGGAAGCTTAGGTTAATGATTTTAGACATTTCTTCTTTTTTATTGTAAGCATTAATGCTACAAACTTACCTGTAAGTGCTCCTTTAGCTGTGCCCCACAAATTTTGTGTGATGTATTTTCATTTTTATTCAACTCAAAGTATTTAAAAATTTTCCTTGACACTTCCTCTTTGATCTGTGGGATATTTACAAATGTATTGTTTAATTTCCAAATGCCTGGGGATTTTCCATGTATCTTTTTGTTATTGATTTAGAGTTTAATCCCATTATAATCTGAGAACATACTTTGTATGATTTCTATTCTTCTAAATTTTCCAAGGTTTTTTTTATGTCCCAGAATATGGTCTATTGTGAATGCTCCATGTGCACTGGAAAAGGATGTCTATTATGCAGTTGTTGCATGGGATGATCTAGAAAATTCCATTAAGTCAAGTTGGCAGATAGTGTTGTTCAGGTCATCTATATCCCTACTTATTTTCTGCCTACTTGTTCTATCAGTTCCTGAGAGAGGTGAGTTATGAAGTCTCTATCTACAATTGTGGATTTGTCTATATCTCTTTTCAGTTCTGTTAGCTTTGCCTCATGTAATTTGAATCTCTGTAGGTGTGTACACATTTAGGACAATTACTGTTCCTCCCCACAAGTCAGCTCTACCCAGGAAGCTTTCTCAAGATTCTCACCAAACTTGCCTGGGTGCCTGGTAGGGTTCATGGAGAGGAATCCCACCAGAGAGTATGAATCCTTCCATTCTGAATCCCCAGCGGCTTCACTCCTCCTGATAGCCCACATTTAGCCTTTAGTAATTTGTTAGAAACGTATTTAGCTGAATCTTCTGACCAGCTCATATGGTGTCCAGCAGTATTTGCTCCAGGTAAGCAAATGCTTGGATTCTGTTCTCCCTGTAGATGCCTTTCTTTCCCCAGATATCATCTTGATTGGTTGCTCTCCAGCCTCAATTTTCTTGTAGGTTTAAAAAAAGGTGTTAATTTGCTGTTTGTTTGGCCTTTTCCTTGTTGTAAAAGTGGGAGAGACACTTTCCACATCTCCAAGCTGAAACCAGATGCCTCATAAATATTTTTGAGAATTGAAAATCTCTGTTTTTCTTGTTGCCACAATTTGTGTTATTTTGCCCTTTGGCTTCCCTTGTTTGTAGGCATCATGGTCCCCTGAAGCGCTCTGCTGGCAGAATATTACTTACTTCTTTCTGGAAAATTCTAACCATTGACTTTTCACAATGGGAATTGTGTATTTTTCTGCTATTCTCTTCCATATTCATGTGTATCCATTCCATGTGTCTGTACAATTACATTGGTGCTTTTTTGGAAATAAACTACTTATAAATCTCTGTGCCAGGCTGGGTCTCACTGTTGAGTACGTGTTAAGGGTGGTGATGATCTCGGTGATAACTATGGTAAACATGATTCACTTTACAGTTTCCAAAGCAATGTTTCTCCAGCATTAACCTTAGCTTTTCTGTCTTCTAATCAAGATGTGTGTTGTGTTTAGGTAATAGAAACCACTCTTCTCAGGAGTATTTCTATTTCCCTTTTTTAGGCCTAAATTATTATTAGTCACAGCATAGTAATATGCAACTGAAGAATTGCTTAACTCCGAAAAGGTATTAATATCTATATCTTAATATTCAATAATAAAGATGCTCAATAATGAAAGCCGTTCATTAATTATAGTTCATCTAATCTTATGTCGTTTGAGGTTCAGTTTAAATTGTAAAAAAAAAACAACACAGACAAACAATAGTTTTGCATATAAGCTGATCTGAGACATTGTGTTGTTAAGCAGTGACACAAAGCAAATTTATTTTTTAATAGCTTGACATGATGAAAAGCGGTCAGAGAAATATGGGGATCCTGTTTTTACTGCTTGAGGCAATCTCATTTGCAAAACCATTTCAAACCAAAGCCCATCTATCACTATGTAAACAACCTAGAGTAGTTTTTTCAGTATTGATATGTTTGAATTTAGAAATCCCACTTCTACGTAGTGACATTGAGGCAATAATTCCTATTGAAAGGTTACCTTCTCTTGCTTTGTTCTTCCTTTAACTCTTTTATTCATCTAGTGTACATGCACTCCCTTTCATGAAGCCATTTTTCACATCAACTGAGTTTTCTGATGGACACAAATGGAAAATAACCACAATTTGAATGACCTTTTAATAATTGTAAGACAATTCAAAACTAATGAAAGGTCTTCCTGCCAGCATATCCATTAGTATAATATTTAGAGTAATAGAAATGCAACTAGGTAAACTTTTGTTGAAAAACAGTTGTAAATATTTAAGCATTATTTGGAATTCAAGAACTCTGGACTCTTAAGGGTTTGCTATCACTTTCTGTGGTTAGGTAAAAAGTGCCTGGTTAAAATATGGATTTCTCATTAGAGAACTAAATGCATCATGACTGTAGCTGAAATTACAGATTATTAACTTATTAATGGACAGTAGAAATTTTCCAGAAGACAGTCTAAGAGTTTGATTCCATCTATGGAACCTAATCAGCTATTAACTCTCCTGCCATCTTTGGCCACTTGAGGCCTTAATGCGACGAAGTCATTGTTAAGTTTCTATGAACTTAGAGTCAAAAAAGCCAATGGGGTTGTTAATGGAACCAAAGCATGAAATTGATCACAAAAAATGGTTGGTAATTGTTAAACTATTTATATCTCTCTTTGGGAAGTGCTTCATATTTATATCAGTAAGGGTCTTTCTAAGGTTCCAGACATTCAGTGTACCCCAAAAAGAGTGATGAAAGCAAGCTGCAAACTCAGTAATCCAGCTTCCCCACCCTCGCTGGCAATGGACTGTTTCATGTTTCAGAATAATGCAAAAGATCAGGATAAGCACAAGCTTGACCCTCATGACAAAATTGCTAATTTGTGTTTTTCCTAAAGGGCAGGGAAATAATAGTTTAGATTTTAAAGTTCTTCTCTTCTGATTCCTGCAGATACATGGACCCCATTTATGTTAACAAAGTGCTAAAGCCAAAGAGATGATAATATCAGTAAGAATTTGGAAACAAGATTTGGCTTTAAAAGTCCAAATAGGAGTGATCCATCTGAGATAATCAACTGTGAATTCTTTTATACAGAATATATACCTTTTTCATCCTCAAATGTGCTTCATAATATATCCTGCTTTTCTTGAAGGAAATTATGCTCCCTAGATTAGGATAATAATAGTAATGAAATAATAGACTATTATATTTGTAATCAGTAATTACATAGTCACTAAATAAGTGGCCAGTCTCTAGGGAACAAGCAATTATAGGAGCTGTGATTACTAAAGAAGTAATTACGAAGAAAGATAAACCCCTCTTAGTTGTGCTTTATTTTTTTCTTGAGACTGGCATTTACATAACACAGTGCCTAATCCATAGGGAACATTTGTTTAGGTCTGAGAGAATGTGTATCTGTCATGTACAATTTAATACAGGAACCTTTGGCATTCGCGGATTTGACATTCTCAATTTCAACCTAGTGACTAGCGGTTTGAAGGACAGTGGCTTACTGTAACTACTCTACAGCACGAATTGGAATCATTTGCTGCAGTGTTTCTGTGCAGGAACCTAGACTGCCTAGCATTGCACCCAGTGTCATGACATGCAGGTCTCTTGTCTAGTGGGAGAAGCTCTGTGTCCAGGAAAAAAAGGTAAAAACACCTGCTATCGATAGTGATGGAACTAAGGAAACATAATTGCCATGGTCTGAATGTCTGTGTCCCCTCAAAATTCATATGTTGAAATTCTAACTCCCAAAGGGGATGGTATTAGTAGGTAGAGCCTTTGGGTGATGCTTAAATTGTGAGGGTGGAGCCCTCAGGAATGGGATTAGTGCCTTATAAAAAAGGCTCCAAAGAGCTCCTTAGCCCCTTTGGCCCTGTGATTACACAGGGAGAAGTCTGCACACAGCCTGGAAGAGAGCCCTCACCCGACCGTGCTGGCGCCCTGATCTCAGACTTCCAGACTCCAGAACTGTGAGAAGTACATTTCTGCTGTTTGTAAGCCACCCAGTCTGTGGTATTTTGTTATAGTAGCAGGAATAGACTAAGGCAGTAATAAATACTTGGAAAAACTAAACAGTAGGGGAAAGTATATACTGAAAATGTCTGATTGAATTTGGGAATTCTCAAAGTTCTCAAAGCATGAGCCTGTGATTATTAAGGCACTTTGGTGACCTTGTTGGATGTGTGAATCTAGCTGAGTAGTATTCTCTTCTCAGGAATCTGACCATCCAGGCCATCAAGATCTTGTTTTAAGTGATACAATGTGACATAAGAATTTTACTTTAGAGATAACTGCATTTTTTTAAAAATTACATTTAGCAAAACACCTACATCTCTAATAAACCTCAAGGCTGTTATTTTCTGTCTCTGTCTGGGGATGTTTTATGTTTTCTCAGATCCTGGATAATCCTGCGTGTTTATTCATTCTGTATATATAGCAAACAAGAACCATGGTAGGCACAGAGAAATGGAGCTAAGTAAGACCAGATCACGAATTGTTGAAAATAATATGATGGATCAAAAATTGCAAGGAGGTCCCAGGAAGCATGTTTAGCAGGGTCGTTTCCTTTTTTCCCCTTGCTTTTTAAATTCAAATTATTTATATAAACTATCTTTTCACAAACATTTAAAGATTGAATTTTCTCTATCTACTTGGAAATTTAAGATCCTTCTTCAGTGTGTGTATGTTTTTTGCTTTTTGCAATGGAGACAAAAATCACGACTTTTTCCTGGTGCCAGTATAATTTTCTCAAAAGTCTATAAATAATCTGTTAAAAGAATGCTATTAATTTTGTTTCAGAAATTCAGATATTTATGTAGACACTTGGGTCTGGATTCATAGAAACTTATAGGACTATATATTTAAAGTTACAACTGGAATTAAATCAATAGAACACTTCTTGTAACTAATCTCTTTTTAAAGTTGTTTAGTAATGCTTCATGAGAAATAGTCACATTTATTGTCTTACATTTCTAGCCATAACCATTAAATCAGTTTGATTTGATTTATTCTTAATTTTACTTTATAATGGTAGGAATTGGGTTTTTCAAGAAAACTCATTTCCCTTAAAAAAGGAACCTCACAACTCTTTGAGACCCTTTAATAGTCCACAATTTGTCCAAAGTAATCCTTAGTGATTAAAAGAAGCCAAATAGTAAGAATAAGACCCCGGGCTGAGAATATACCCTTTTCTAAGATAGTCTAGTGGTTCAACAGATCCAACCTCATCAACCCCCCAACTTTAAAGAAGGCAACAGGGCTGGCCCTGTGGTTTAGCAGTTAAGTGCACGTGCTCCGCTACTGGCGGCCTGGGTTCGGATCCCAGGCACACGATGACGCACCGCTTCTCCGGCCATGCTGAGGCCGCATCCCACATGCAGCAACTAGAAGGATGTGCAACTATGACATACAACTATCTACTGGGGCTTTGGGGAAAAAAAAGTAGGAGGATTGGCAATAGATGTTAGCTCAGAGCCGGTCTTCCTCAGCAAAAAAAAAAAAAAAAAAAAAACAGGAGGATTAGCATGGATGTTAGCTCAGGGCCGATCTTCCTCACAAAAAAAAAATTTAAAAAGAAAAACGACTGTGGCTTCCATCTTGGGTGTTCTCTCACTTTCTCTCGGATTTCTTAAAGAAGGGAACATTTTTTAAAGTATTTTTAAATAGAGACACTGAATTCCTGATATTCAACCAAGGGAGTTGGTGTCTATAAAAAAAGTAGAGAGAAATGCTCAACAGTTTTGGGTCTTGGGTTAAATTGCTAGGGTTTAAATCCTTGTTCCACCACTTCCTAGAGAAGTGACAAGTAATTAGAATGCTTAGTAATTGTGTGAAGTTGGGCATGTTGCTTAACTTTGCTAAGCCACAGTTTCCCCATCTATAAAATGGCAGTTATTATAATAATAATACCTACTTATAGAGTTGTTTGGAGAGTTAAATGAGATAATGCAATTGAAAGTCCTTAACACAGAATCTAGCTCATAGCAAGTATTCAATTAATTTCTGTTATTGTTTATTGAACTAAAGTATATGAGGTACCAGCTCTGTGCTAGGTGATAGGTTACACAAATCTCTTTTTTCATCTTGATTGGGAACTAGAGATCTAAACACACAGTTATAATTCAAAGTACAAGTTTAGATACACAGGATTGGAATCTTGAACTACTCCCTCTGCTCTACTAGGTCCCTGACTCCTAAATTGATGAGTTAATTGTGATTTCAATGGAACTGTGACCCCTGTTTAACTTAGTTTATTTCAGATTTTTTCCTAAGAAAGAGCAAACATAGATACATAACTAGTAAAAGAGGCTTAGCATCATCTGAAAAAGATAGAGCTTTGCCTGTTAGCTGACAATCTTTTTTCAAACTTCTTTTCAAAGATGCACATGTTCTGAATCTTCTTAAGAAATGTCTGCCAAGGCACAGCTGGTGTATGAATGTTTGTATTTGTCAAGATTTATGTTTCCTGTTCATTTTAAAGTCTCCTTTCTGCTACCATTTGATTTTGATAAAAATCTGCATCTATATAGATATGTAATCTTTATCTAATCTATATTGTGATATAATCTATGCTGAGTTTGTATTTGTACTAATCCCTTATTAGGAAAAGAAAAGGGAGTTAGAAATGAGTGTCCACACAACCTGAAAATCCACATGGCAGGCCCTTCTGTCATATTCTAATTAATTAAAACTATATTTTTTATTTCTTAAAGAAATTTGGTTTGTTAATCAGAAAGATTTTCATGAACCAAGACCAAAATCCCAGTTCTGGAAAGAATCATTGACTCCCTTGTTTAGAGAAACAAACCTAAAGGAAGTATATCACTGCACCTAATAAATTCCAAGTCTACCTGAAACAGGTTCACTTCGATCTGTATCTATATTTGGAACCTTTTGAAATGACTTTTTATGGGGCCATGTTTATGAACGGAGCCTGTGAAGGTTTGCCATTCATGGCTGCTGGTGCATTTTACTTTTCCCAAGGATCTGAGAGCAGGATCAGAAGGCTGGAGTGGCTGAGCTCAGAGCAAGAATGACTGTCAAGCATTTTGCGCACCAAGTACTATTTTCTATGCCCAATGATCTAGGGGAAATAATTACTAGCCTTCAAAGACTTGTAATAAGAGAAGAACAATTCCTTTGTGGCCATAGCTATATGATGAGGAAAAGAAATATTTCTTTTCAAAAATTATGAGCTGTAAAAAGTGGCCCCTGTTTAATTCAACAATTCTTTATCACAATGTTTCCAAAATTTTCCCTAAATTCACCTGGGCACTCTTTACAAACCTTGATTCCTGGGCTTGCTACTGAACTAGAGAATCACAACGTCTAGGAGATGGGACTCTGAATTTATATTTTTAAGAAGAACTCAGCTGATTCTTATGATCATTTAAGTTTAGGAGACACTGCTATGTAGGCTTAAATAGAGAATAAAAGTGTACGTGGAAAGGAATAATAATTTTTGAAAGATAACATGATATGCTAAAGCAGAAGGACAGGGGCCTTCAAATATTTTTTCAAGTAGGTTGTGTTCTGGACCAACAGCAAAAAGAATTGAACACCAGAATCCAGGGCTACTTCGCATTATGGAAACACGTATGTGGTGTGCAGTCTTGACAAATCTGAGAACTGCAATTTTTTAAGATACTGAAAACAGGGCTTTTTCAGTCTTTAAAACAATATAATATAGGGACTCACCTTTTCTCTCTGTAGATAGACTTAGCGATAATACCAACCTTTTTGTTTGTCAGCAGAGGGCTTCCCTATTTACTAAAATTTGGAAAATAGGGCTTTGGGATGAAAATCAGATGTTATTTAAACATGAGGCCCTTACAGAGCCCTGTAGAACTAAAGTGAGGAGGAGCAATCAGGTTAATAGGGCTTTTCTGGTCTTTCCTAAGATTTGTAACGGAGATCGCCTTAGTCAATGGCTCCGTGGAAAAATCCCCTTCTGTCCTTTAAAGGCTGGATGAATAGGTATGCTTTTGAGGAACCCCTCTGTGTCCTGTTTTGTGAGTTTTGATGAGTCTTCCATACACTGAGTGTTTGTGAGGACCCTCAACCCCCTCCTCTAGCCACCCTCATGCCCTGTCAGCTTTGCCATAGGCTTGCCACTCCCAAATTCTGTGTCTGTCCTGGAATGCAACTTATAGAAGGGATTGTGTAGTGGCCAACTTTCTGTATGTTTATAATATTTGTTCAACATATCCATAATAGTTTAGTCACTTAGGTTTTATATGGAACCAAATGTCTGCCAGTAGACCTTTAGCCCTTCTGTGCTCAGGACCTGCCGTTTGCTCAAGACCATGATCTGCTCCCTATGGATCTGCCCATTCTCTTCACAAGTATTCATTTAAAGGGTATGATGAGTATGGCTTTAATGTCCAAGTAAATGGTTAGCAATAAGTCATTCAACCATTACATAAACATGTGCTGTGACACAGGATTGGGCCATGCTTCCATTTCCAGTTTCCTTTTTTTTTAATACAATTCTTGCAAAGCCCCTTAACTTCTTTGTTGGAATTCCTGTGCTATCCATTCCACAGAGAATTATAGTCAGAAGTGTCTTGTAACCTAAACCCACAAAGTAAGTTAGGAGGCTTTTCTTTTCTATCAAAACATTAAAAAATGATTACTTTGACACTTATATGACAAAATTTTGGGAAATTTTGAATTATTTGTAGTTTAATCAGTTATTTAAAATGAATGTATACACTTTGTGTAATTAATTTTTATATACTTGTGTATTGTGCCTTTAGGCAGAAAAAATAAAACCTAGTAGACTGAAAGGAACATCCAACGTTTTTCATACTGGATCAAAACTAATCTGAAATACAGAGCTGTGTGAATAACTGGAGACTCTTGGGTTGCTGAGGCAGACCATGGGGGAGAATTCTAGATTTATTTTATCAGTTATATGGCAACATGTTAGCTGGTACTGTGCAAGTAAATTGTACATGTGTAAAAGAATGCAGTCATTGCTCCGTTCATCTTGAATGGAGTCTTTACTCTAGTTAGGTTTGTGGGGCAAATGGGGATGAGAACAAATGAACACTAAGCAGCCTGTTTGCAGGAAGCTTCACTTGATAGGGGAAACCCGCTCTGCAGTTGAGTTTGGAGCCCTTAGGCAGGGTCATGGGGTGGAAGGGGGGCTGTGAGTATGGCGCTGGGGAGCTCAGATCCGCATTTGGTGGCTGAGCAACTCCCCCGAGCGTGTTAGATGTGGCTGGGTGGCCAGAGAAAGGAGGTGGGCCTGGGCTGCCCCCACCCCCCCACAGAGGCCCTTCTTCATCTCTTCTGCTTCCAGCCTTCCCCTCCTTTCCCCTTTGTCCCCTGAAAGGATGCAGTGGGGATGGGAGTGAGAGTATCTCGGGAGACTTTAGAGAGGTCTTGGGATGCAAAAGATCTGAATATATTGGACTGGTTTAGACCTGCATTCCTGTTTTCCCCCACAAGCCATCAAATTCTGTGGCCTGAGGCAAATACCCTGATTTATTTATGCTCCTCTTTCTCCTTTTCAACTCCAGTCATTCTGTGTGATTAATCTTATGGGTGCTTTTTTAATTTCTACACTTCTTGTTCCCTTTCCCGTCTCTGTCTACAGTTTCTTTGTCTTTAGCTTACCCCAGCCCTTCTTCCCACACAAGTTCTCTGCACATTTTCTCCCTTTTTCCCCACTTACAGAAGTGCTAGGACGTTTCCCACACCGGCCAATCCCCCTGTGCCCTAACCTCTACTCCCTCTGAGGCTTGGTTCTCTTATCAAGGCATGTCTTCAGAGTTGCTGCTTGGGGTGGCCCGGGGTCCCGCTGTGGGCCCCTCACCCACACTTCTCGGGTCCATACTCCTGCATTCCCCTTCCTGACCATGCCCCCCAAGAGCAAGTTTCTGGAATTCTCTCCTGTAGTGACTCTCGTCTGCAGAAACAAGAATCACCAGGCTAGAAAAGACTCAAAGCAATGCAGAGCCCACCGAGCTCGAGGGAAAGACAGGAGCCTGTCTTTGTGATTTTCTTAGAAGCCCCAGGGTACTGAGTGGTGCCCCTGCCAGCCTTTGGGGGCTCTGGGTATGAGACAGCTGAGGACAGACGCTGTGTTTCTGGTCAGTTAAGCCGGTCACCCGACTGCCCACTCTCCTAACACAAACGACGACTGAGAACGTGAGACCCCCACAGGCTCTGCTGGCCTTCTGCCCTCTTCCCCGTGGGGCCCTGCCAGGGCCTCCCTGGGCGTTTAGCCCCAGCAAGGGGCTCCCTGCTCAGGTCCCCTCTCAGGCTACCTTTCAATCTGTGCCCTAGACACCCTGCAGCACGCACCTGTCTTCAGGGTCTGCTCCAGTGGGCAGCTGCCCTCTTTCAGAGTACCTAAGTAACCAAATGCCAGGTCGGATTTCCTATGTCTCAGAGAAAGAGTGGTTCCTTAATCCCATTGAATGATCTGGCTGTTCTGCAGAGTGACAGTTTGGTGCCCCTGGGAGCCAGTGAAATGACATGTCATTCAGCCCTGCAGACTTTCCTGAAATATTTTTAGTCAGCTCCTCATAAACCCTGACGACTGCGAGGTGCCAGTCCACTCTCTCTGGCTGCTTCAGGGAAATCTTCTCCTCCTTGAGGAACGACGGGGCTGCTACGTGGAGTCTCAGGGCTGACCCACTTAGGGGACCTCACAAGCAAGGCAGGTAAGCATCCCTTCTCCCCAGTGAGGACTCAGGTTTGGGGTGCCTCAGGCCCACACACCATGATTGTCTGACACCATTCTTTCCTTAGCTACCCCGTGGGCATGAACCTGTTGTAGAGAGACTGTCAGCGTACTTTAAGGCAGTAGTCTGTGTAAACGTTCCTTTGAAGAAACATAATAACTCTCAATGGGGTGCACGGGTCAGAGAGCTTTCAGATGTCTACTTCCCTCTGCATTATGCTACAATTAATCTACACAGCTCTCCCTTTCTCCCACCTCTTTCACAGTCAGCCTTTTCCAACTTTACAAAAGAAAGACATACCCACGTGGAACCCTACTATGATTCATAGCCCTGGGACTCAAAGGCCTCCCAGGTGTCAAACAAAGGGATAACTGGAACAATGTTGTTGAAAGAAATCAGTGATGCTAACGAATGGGTGACAATTATGATTAATAAATCCTTTTACAAGCTAGGTGGTTTCCAATTCTTTGCTTTCAACAAAAGTGAAGGAGGACCTAAGGAAGTTATCAGGTGATGGATTATTAAAAATTATTTCCTGATAGGTGACTATATGATTTGGGCTATATAACTTGGAAAGAATACAATGAGTTGAGTAAGTCACTACAAGGAAACCCCTTCCATTCCCATCTATTTATGTGAATAAAGCTCTTTAGCACTCAATTCTAAAAAAAGGGGAAAAAAAGGAATGGAGTTGATATTGATCCCTGTCCCTTCCAGCAATAAATAATTTTTAACAAACAAGTACATGAACTAGTTGAAAAAAAGCGTTGTCCATCAAAACAGATGCATTTACTGTCAAATGTCACTCTTAATATTAATAATCCATCAAAACTATAATATATTTATGTTTTTGATCAATTGTACACTAATAATAACATAATGAAAATAAAACAATTTTTTTAACACTTTAGAGATCTACAATCACATCAATTTTTTTCATTTTCATATATATATAATTTTTGTTTCAGAAAAGTCTAATAGCATGATCAATTAAATTTTGAAAATAAAAATATATTATATTAGCCTAAAATATAATGAGGGATGTAAAATGGAAATAAAAATTCAAGAAGAAAAGGGAATTATAAAAAAGTCTAATTGTTTAAAAAATAATGTTTACATATTTTTTATTGAGAGATAATTGACATATAACATTGTATTAGTTTTAGGTGTACAGCATAATGATTTGAAATATGTATACATTGTGAAATGATCACCACAGTAAGTCTAGTTAACATCCATCACCACAGTTACAATTTTTTTTTCTGGTGATGAGAACTTGTAAGATCTACTCTCTTAGCAACATTCAAATATGCAATATAGTATTATTAACTATAGTCACCATGCTGTACTTTACATCCCAGGACTTAATTATTTTGTAACTGGAAGTTTGTGTCTTTTGACCCTCTTCACCCATTTTGCCCAGCCCCCAGCCCCTGTCTCTGGCAACCACCAATCTGTTCCCTGTATCTTGAGTTTAGTTTTTTTGTTTGTTTTTAGATTCCACATATAAGTGAGAACACACGATATTTGTCTTTCTCTGTCTTATTTCACTTAGCATACTGTCCTCAAGTTCCATCCATGTTGTCACAAATGGCAAAATTTCATTCTTTTTTATGTCTGAATAATATATACACCATATCCATATGTATATATACCATATATATTCCATATATATACACACACACATGCATACACACCATACTTTCTTCATTCATACATTGGTGGACACTTAGCTTGCTTCCATGTCTTAGCTATTGTAAATAATGCTGTAGTGAACATGGGGGTGCAGATAGATATCTTTTCGAGTTAGTGTTTTCATTTCCTTTGGATAAATACCCAGAAGTGCAATTGCTGGATCATATGGTAGTTCTATTTTTAATTTTTTGAGGTACCACCATACTGTTTAATTTTTTGAGGTACCACCATAAATTGGTGGCTGCACCAATTTATATTCCTACCGATGGTGCACAAGTGTTCTTTTTTCTCCACATCCTCACCAACACTTATTATCTCTTGTTTTTTTAATAGCCATTCAAACAGGTATGAGATAGATCTCATTGTGGGTTTGATTCACATTTCTCTGATGATTAGCAGTGTTGAGCATCTTTTCACGTGCCTGTTGGCCATCTGTATGTCTTCTTTGGAAAAATGTCTGTTCAGATCCTCTGCCCATTTTTTAATCAGATTGTTTGCTTTTTTGCTATTGAGCTGTATGGGTTCTTTATATTTTTGGATATTAACCCCTTATCGCCCCTTATTTACATGATTTGCAAATATTTTCTCTCATTTGGTAGGTTGCCTTTTCATCTTGTTGATGGTTTCCTTTGCTGTGCAGAAGCTTTTTAGTGTGATGTAGTCCCACTTATTTATTTTTGCTTTTGTTGCCTTTGCATTTGGTGTCAAATCCAAAAAATCATCACCTAGACAAAGGCCATGGAGCTTACTTCCTATGTTTTCTTCTAGGAGTTTTATGGTTTCAGGTTTTATGTCCAAGTCTTTAATCCATTTTGAAGTTTTGTGAATGGGGGAAGATAGTGGTCCGGTTTCATTCTTTTGCATGTGGCTGTCCAGTTTTCATAATACCGTTTATTGAAGAAACTGTCCTTTCCCCATTGTATATTCTTGACACTTTTGTGGGAAAGTAATTGACCATGTATTTGTGGGTTTATTTCTGGGCTCTTTATTCTGTTCCATTGATCTGTGTATCTGTTTTTATGCCAGAACCATACTGTTTTGGTTACTATAGCTTTGTTAATATAGTTTGAAATCAGGGAGTGTGGTGCCTCCAGCTCCACTCTTGTTTCTCATGATTGCTTTGGCTATTCGGGGCCTTTTGTGGTTCTGTATTTTCCTCATATTTTTTAAATGGACAATTTTGGCTATCAAATTGCTTGGATATTTAGATTCCAATGCAAATATTTAAAAGGATGATATAACAGTTAAAATTTAAAATGACATCAATTTTATATCCTTTACAATTTTTAAAACTTATAAAGAAAAATTTTGTGTTTCCACTGTCAGAGGAGGTGTCTAGTTTTCAAAATTCTTTTGAGTATACAAATATTTGAAGACTACTGTTTACGATACTGACCCATGGATTCTAAAGGAGACTACCCATCAAAACCATTTCAAGGTATTTTTACATTTTATCAATACCAAAGCTCTGGCCACGCCCCTAAATCTGCCAAATCAGAATCTCTGGTCACGTGGCTTAGGAATCTATGGTTTCTCACGTCTCTCCAGGTGAGTCAGCCAAGTGGTTGGCTTGCCGTCTGCTGCTTTGTGTCACCAAGGACACAGCCCAAGTTTATCCAGACCCTGTTGGAGATCTTCTCTTCTCTAGCTCTCGGAGCTGAGGGCAATGTCCTTATGCTGCCATCTGAGACATCAGGGAAGCACTAGGTGGGGTAGAGAGAGCAGCCACTAGTTCTGGAGAGAACTGTGCTTGCATTGAGCTCTGCCATTTGCTGATTGTGCAGCCTGAGGCAAAACGTTTCTCTTCTCTGGGCCCCAAAATGCCTTCTTATACTGTTCAGAGGACAGTATAGTAGCTGATTCACGGTGATCTCTCAAAAAGAGGCAATTTCCCTCTACTCCTTTGTAGTAAATATAGTAACCCCCATATGAATGTGTGGTTGTGCTTCGCTAAGGATTTTGAATCCATGTTTTTAAAGCTCATAATTGAGCATCTTAAAAACGTTGCATTATTTTCTTACAACCTTAAAAACTCAACCAGATTATGGGTTTGTGAAAGCAAATGTTATATGGGAATCAAGACATGATTTATTTAAGTAATTTAAGTGCTGGAAAAAATTAGGAAACAATTGAATTTGTTGAATAAAAGAAAGAATCAGAAAAAACAATGTTAATATCTAAATTTCTATTAAAAGATCAAAAATGAATTAGAACGAGGGAGAATGAGTTAGAATCTTCAAGATAGCATAAGATAGAAGGAAAGAAGGGTGGACCTCTCTTTCTTTGGTGCTTCCCAGGCATACACATAATGCATGTCATGTAGTTGAACACTAAAATAGTTGGTCAGAGAGCATCTCTACAGTATGGTCAGTAGGTTTCTGAGTTGTCTCATCTACAGCCATTTCTGGTACAATTGATAGATACAAGTTAAGTAACTGGTAACACAGCCTTGAATAGAGAGAAGATGTATGGAGGGAAAAACAATCCATATTCCCTTTCTATAATCTATTAGTTATGGATATCAGTAAGGAGAACCCTAGCCCTGGTAGTTTACATTGCAGTTTTAGGTGCTATGATAATGTCACTCATGCTTTTGGGTAGTAAAGTTTAAGGCTGCCACAACTCTTGATGATTCAGTTCAATCATTGTCTCAAATTATAATCTGATTTTCTTTTGTTCTCTGACTCTTTTAATGGAGTGTATCCATACACCTTCATATTAAGTAATGTATTGCTAGTGTATTAACAGCATTTAATAAGAAGTATCCTTAGCTACAGCAATGAGCTTCTTGCAAAAACTGGATTTTTGTTACTTTGTGAACAAAAGGTATCCACTTTTTGTGATAATTTTAATGTAATTAAATGAATGGATAAAATGAGCTCCTTATGAGCTTTATATTTTAAATTTCAAAATGGAATCTGTCCAACACCAAAGCATTGGCTTCAGCTAAATTTTTAAAAATGAAGTTTTATGACTAAGATACTTGATTAAAAGTACAGTAAGAAATTTTCACTAAAGATCTGTCTAATTTTATGGTGGTCCTAAGCATCCTGAGACTGTCATAAAAAATAAATGCCCAACTAAAGTTATCTGCACGGTCCAAATAAAGTGTTTTTCTTAAAATCAAAGGTTTTGCCTAATTGATAATATCAGGCCCTACGACTATTTTCATGAAATGTTGGAACATCTCCATCCTGGCTACTATTGATTCCAATATAGCTGCCAAAAAGTGAAGAGTAAAAATTCTCTGTGCATCAACTAGATTGGGTCTCTATGGACTGAGATATCTATGCTATCCCGAGAGTGATTTCATCACAGTAATGACTGGTCGTGACAAGGATGTTAACTGTCATCTTCTCTACCTGAACAACTTGGTGTTTAATGCCAAATCTAAGACACAGCTTCCCGTATTTCAATAATCTTTTTATAGAATATAGTATAGATGATCAAAAATCATAAAAATATTAAAAAACAACTTAGAACTCATAAAGAGGATTAAATTATTGAAACTCTGTCAAGAAAAGTTATAAATAAAACTTTATAAATATATAAACTTTTTTATTGTATATAAATATGTTATATAAATATATGTATGTATATAGATACAACCCATACCTTAATTTACCTTCATGTAAATTAAGAAGAGAGTTCCACCTTTGAATACATTTATCAATTAGAAAATTGTAGTAAAATACCAATTTTGTTGGAAAAATTATTATATTCATATTTTAGAAAATATTAGAAAAATATACTCATCTGTCAGAAATTTGTCATAATAAATAAATGATCATTACAGTGTGAATGGTGCCCCTACAGTTTGTACAGGCTGTACAATATACAACTTCATAAATGTAGGTGGTGGCCCAGAATCCTTTAGTAACATTGGGCAAATATAACAAGTACATCTCAACCCTCTCTGTTTTATAGTGAGAGATATTATGTATCTCAATGTCTACAGAAAATATAATTTGACATTAAATTTAGCAAATTGATAGTCTAACCTTTGAACCAACTGTAAACAGCTCAGCTCCCTGCAGTTGGAAGGGATATGGAAAGCAATTTTAAAAAGCAAAGAAAATATTCAGCTCACGTATAAAGAAGCTATTAAAAACTTATCTTGATGTAGGCAACAAGATGGAAGGCAGTAAATGCGTTTGTAGTACTCCTTCTTCCGTATTAATGTGGTGTAAAATGGTCCATTACAGAGCTAGAGGTAATAGCACAATGACGGAAGGTCAAAGGCATTTCCCAAAACTACAGTGGACTGGGTCAGACTTTGATTTTAAAAGATAATAATAAGGTAAAAGAAGAGAGGTTAAAATCAGCAATTCAGCTATTTATAGATTGCCAAACTGCGAAATTCCCTTTATATGATCTCAGATTACACTTAGGGACAGGAGATAATGCATCTAAAGTGCTTAGCACTGTGTCTGCCTCATGGTAAGCACTAAATAATTGTTGATTATCATTATCAATTCATCATTATTTCCTTTTATATGAATCACTCATTAATAATACCTTACATCTCTTAGGGGCGGTGCAATTTCCAAAATACTTCTGTATATGGTTATTTTATTTCATCTTTATCACAAACCTCTCTGAGGGTTATGACACCATTGTGCAGGTGAGGGAACAAAGGCTCAGGGGCGTGAATGACCTGCACATAGTTTCAGAGTTAATAAGTTACAGGATCCATGCACAAAGTCTTTGAACTCTTCAGTTGGTGGCCTCTTCAGTATCCCAACTCTCCTGATAACAGCTAGTACCACTAAGATTGGAAAAAAATAAAAACTCCTCTAGATCAATGGCTGGGTTAGTGTTGGACTATATATAAAATAGCTGTGTAATATTAACTACTAACATTTATCTGAGGCTTACTATGTGACAAGTATTGTCCTAACCACTTAACCTGCGTTGTCCTTTAATTCTCTCAATACACCTTCTGAGATAGGTGCTATCATTTTCTCCATTTTTTAGTTGAAAAATTGAGGCTTAAAAGGGTTAAGGTACTTGCCTGAGGTCATGTAGCTGGCAAGTTGTAGAACCTATCAAACATACTGAGGGGTTCCAGAACCCTCAGCTCCTAACTACCTCACTGCAGCAATTCACATCAGTTAGACAATACCATGTGGATACGTCTGTACTGTATTTATAGTTCCAATAAGAGATATTGAGGATAAAGATAACCAGAACAATTATTACAAATACAGTGAAATATTCAGAACTTTTGATAGACATTTTAGGCAACTCTCAAGTTTATGTTTGATTTATTTGCCAGGAAAGTTAAATGTAAAAATGATATCAGTAAAATGTTTTTGGAAATAGAAGTGATCATAGCCTTTTAAAGCATTTTAGAAGTGAGTTAAAAATCATTTTTTTATCCGATAAATCAGGTCATTCTCTAATTCAGATTTGCAATAATATGCTGACACGGTAGTATGATTTAGTGTGATTTTTACTGTTAAACAAAGAAAAAGCCTTGTTTATGAAAGTTCTGAGGGAGAGAAGCTGTTTGTAGCATGATGAACTCTATCGCAGAGTCTACACCTCCTTGACTTTTGGGGCATATGTCAGCAGAAACTATGTTTTTAATGTTTTAATAATGGCTAAACAGTTTAAACGTAAGGTAACAAAGTAAATGTTTGTAAACAGTTGCTCTAAGCTGTACCAGTCTTGAATCATAGTTAATGGTAGACTAGCTGAATCTAACCAAAATATCCTTTTAGTTTATATTAACTAATAATGATGTACTACTTATTTGAGTAGCATTTCCTTCCAGCAGAACATCATAGGAATCTCTTTAGAGATTTCATTGTTGCTGTTGTTGTTTGCTCGTTTTTGTTTTAAGAATAGGTATTGGCTCCGGCACAGATAATGAACAAATGTGAATCTAAAAGTAAATCATTAATAAAGTTGACTTTATATCTCATAATTGAAAGTCTTGAAGAAATCAAGATTAATCAGTACTTTCTCTGTCTTTTCAGTTTATATCTGCAGAGCCAGGGACAGTGCAGGCAAATAGAAGGCACTCAAAAATGTTTGTGGCTGCAGTTGAATTGAGATGACAATGCATCTGAAAAATTGTCACGTCATTGGGACATTTCTATACCAACAATTGGTATGGTGACAGAGCCCATGCTGTTATAATGATAACTTAGTTTAACCTAAGCAGTAAGGAGAATACTATGTAAGGTTTATATATCTCTGTCGTCTCTGGACTCCAGAGTAATTTAAAATATGTCATTTTTCTCATAGCATTTCTGGGAAAATTGAGACCCAGAGAATTTTTATAATTCACTGGGGAGTACACAGCTGCTGTGCAGGGGGCAGCCTCCTCCTCCCTCCAGCTTCACCTCCTCCCGGTCTGTAGGAGAGAGCTGTTAGGGAGCTTTGTAATGATGAGGTATAAGGAATGAAGCTTTAGATCTGATTCTGGAATTTTCCAGTGTTCTGTGAAATGAGGGATGACTGCATGGCCAAATTGAGGGCTAACGTTCTGATGGCTCTGGAGCGGTACTGAACTAGCCGTGGATTCCCGCTGAGTTTGCACAGCCTCTTGGTGCTGACATAGTTGGGCATTTATAGGAAGGGGAAGCTTCCAATCAATATCTAATTCTCCAAATGGGGCCTCTATTTATGTTGTTTGGGAAATCTGTTGTTAAATCAGATGTCCCATTAATATTAAAAAGGAGCATCATTCTTTGGTTGCTAAAACCAAGACTTAATTTCTTTATTTACAAAATGGAGGCTTTGATGTTAGTTTTGCTCCGTATTACCCGCATTAAAGAATAGTGACTGCTCAAGAACTTTTCTCACTTAGGCAAATAATGTGAAGAGGAAGGAACTGGTGCCAACAGCTATTCAGATTCTAATAAGGATGAAATCCTAACAAGGGAATTGGTTCCAAATGTGAAGGGTACTCCATAGCTTGGACTTGCCTTTTAAAAGCTAGTGAACACGTAATCAGCCAGGGGCGTGAGGGACCTGAAATTCAATATGTCATTACAGCCAATTGGCTTGAGGCCTTACAAGAAGTGAAATGATTTATAGCACCGGGGTGGGATGGCTACCGAGGGAAGCTGGGAGTTGCCTTAGGAGGTTTATAGGAAAGAGCTAAACAATGTACTTTCTAGACTGAGAGATACCCCAAAAAGATGCCCTCTCCAAGGAGACCCTTCACAGACTCTGAATTCATCTTCAATGCCTTCCAAACAGTTCCAGACCAACAATTAACATTTTAATATTTACCAGTGATATAATCTTTGTGCTTCTCATGTACATCACATTTACTGCTCAGCATTTGGCTTACCAGTAAAGCTCTTTAGACCATGCTTCCCAGTGTTTGTCATCATGGCTCACCTGGAAATGACCAGCATTTATGGCTGGAGACCAGTGGTCTGGGGTCTCCTGCTACTTCCAGGCCATGCCCAGGGATCTCAGCATACCTGTAATCCTTTCAAAGCATAAGAGTGCCTCTGTTTGGGTAAGATTTAATTCTGATTCTAAGCAAACGACAGACTAAAATGTGTCATCATTGATGAAGATTTGAAGAAAGAAATGAGACTACTTCTAAAAGGTCCAATAGAGCAGCCATTAGATATGGCAGTTCCCAAAGTCATTGCCAAGTCTGCAGAGCAGCTCTGCCCATTCACTCACATGGACCTTTAGGGAGAGCCCTTGAATCCAGGCATAACTGGAGGGGTATCCCTAAGTCACAGGCATTTGAGATGACTCATGAGACCACATCATTGAGTGCTTGTTCCATGTGTAGCCAAGTTCAGACAATTTCAGGCTTAGCAAAATGCGCGGCAAGGAGCTTGGTGTAGAATAGCTACCAGAGTGTTTGACAAAACAACAGGCATGTAGTGTGCACGTCACAGTGGGCACCAGCTGTGACTCATTGTCTGTAATAATGATAAAGCAGACATGAATGCCTGCCAACCGGTGCCCCTGTTTCCAAAACCTGTACCTTGGCTTTAGACCAATACCACACTATCCTCCCTTTCCCTGCCTCCTCTGCTGCCCAAATTGCATCTGAGCACACCTTATGTCTGCAGTCACTGGGGAAAAGGGACTTGAAGGTAGGATGAAAATAATATGTCGCTGATGAATATGAGTTGGCAATAGTGTACCTCATTACTTTCAGGAGAGCCGTGAGCCATCTTCTATGCCTCCCCAAATTCCCTGATGATGAAAATTACTGGAGGGAGGTGGTTAGATTGTATATGGGGAGACTCCATCTCAGACCCACTGAATCAAGTTGACAGGATAGGCTTGGTAATCTGCACAGTGAATAAGCTTCCAGGTTATTCTTCTCAGGGAAGTTTGAGGAAGAATGAAGCTGGAGCAATGATTCTCAGTCTTGGCTGGAGATAGAACACCTAGGGAGCTAAAACAATCCCAACATCCAGACCATACTCAGACTAGTTAACTCACAATCTTTGGTGATGGGACCCAGCCATTGGTATCTTGTAAACCCCCCAAGGAACTTGAATGTGTAGCCAAGACAGAACCACTGAGCTGGAGGGAATGACTCATAAAGGAGATTCTAGCTGTCCAGAAAATCTATGTCCTAATGAGCACTCATCTGACATTTGTGTACAGACCACACCGCTGGGCACTGTGAAAATATGTGGCCTTATTTTAAGTTACAGAAAGATCCCTGCCTTTCTGAAGCCTTCAATTTCCTGGAAGAGATATGTACATGAAATGAATTCATAGTTCTTGAGCAACAAATCACAATGTGAAGTGGTGTTAAAAACAGAATAATACCTATCTGAGGGCTCAGACAATAAAGAAAGATCAGAATTTGGAGTGAGGTAAAGAGGAAATGATTCCTGGAAAGTACATTTTGAGCTGGAATCTCAAGTGTACAACTTCTCGTCTCTGAGAATACTTTATAAAAATGTATTTTCTACACTTTTCTTAGTGTCTAATAGTAACAGAGAGGATAAAATGGAAGATAACAAGAATGTATCAGTGATACATTTTAATGTTTTCGAAGGTAAATAAAAAACTTCTGAGGCTCTCCCCACAGGGCCCCCTTGGAGAGGGGCTGGAAGGCTGGTCAGGCGCACGCTGGGGCCTCGTGAGGCATTTACTGGATCAGATGGTTCAGGTGTAACTTGTTTTCCTGACTGCTGCCCTAACTAGCTGTGAAGACAGTTCTCTAGGCTTTCCAGAAGTTTTCTGATGAATGCCATCACAGCTGGAAAAGTGAAGAACAGCCATTTGATTCTATGCTTTCTTGTATTTACTAAAACAAACAGCAAAGAAAAACTTTCTTATTTTGAGTAAAGGAGATGAATATTAGCCCAGCCTCTTCTGTTATGTTTTGTTTTTTAAGGAGCAAAAATCTTTCTTGCCTAGTTGATCACATTTCATCATTTTCATGTCATGAGACATACACGACATTGCACTTTCAGATGTGTTATTTTGCTTTGTACTTAGGTTGTCTGACATGCACTTGTTGTTTTACAAGTTGATTCAAATTCAGAAGTGGAGAATGTTCCTTCTATTTTCATGCTGAAAGGCTCAATAAAGACTTGTGGAATCAATGAACAAATGTACTTAGGATGTCAGCAGACTGGAAATAGCAAATTCAGGAAAAAGAATCACACGGTTATCTGCTTGGGGCAAAGAATGTGTCCTCCAACTTCTCTTGAAAAATTAATTTTTAGTGAAAAATTTGACTGAGAGAAATCAACACTATTTCATTTCCATTCTTTTGCAATATGGTTTATTCAATAATTACAAGGAAGGGGTAAATCCACAATAAAGTTTCTATGTTTGATAAAACACTGGACACAAAAGCTCAAGTAAGTGATTTGTCTCTGGAGCCTCTCATGGTCAGAACTTTATGTGGCACATCTTATGGCACATAAAAATAGCATATGAAATATGTGACATTTCCTTTGTCCAGAATAACTATTTGGTTTTTTGTTGTTGTTATTTGTATACATTTACTGAATATGAGCCAGAGATGAGAGTAGGAACCAGCCTACAACTATGATAAAGAAAATCTCAACCTCTGAAAAAGAGAAACTGCCAGATAAACTGCAAATATTGTCACAAAAAAAGCTGGATCATTCACCTTAGTGAGTATTTGATTTTTGACATATTTATGATTTTGGAAAAAGGTCAATTTCTGATAAAAATACAGTTTTGGAGACTTTTTTTCATGGTCAGGAGTAAAGATTTAGGTTGGAAGTGGTGAAGGAAATTCCATGTAATTATCACAGGAAGAAGGGAGATTATGCTAAAAAACCAAGACTTATCATGACAGACCAATTCTGCATGAAGGGAATTGGAGCGGGTCTGGTTCAACAGAGTAACTGGCACATATTAGAATGCCAACCAGCCCCACGGGAATATTCTGCTTAATCAGGAAAAATTCAGCATCCTGAGGCCTGTGAACCTCACAGCATTTCAACTAGGAACCAAGGCTTGGAAGAAAAATTTCACACTCCCCAAATTCCAAAACCATGTTGAAGTTTGCCATTCCTTTCTGAAAGTGCACCAAGCAGGGAGGGCAGGCGAAGCTATGAATAGCTTGGTGCTCTGCCAGCCCAGTCTCAATTGTCCTGGCCTCAACCATAAGGACAGCATTTTTTTTGCAGCCTCCAAGTTTGTCAGTTCTATCTTAACATCTGGCACACACAGGGCCTGGGGGCCAGGCAGGGTAGGGCGGCATGGGCAGTGGCTTCCAACTCGATCTCAGCCAGGTGGAACAACATCCAACTCAACATCCCTGGTGCTCCCAAGGGACCATTCCTGCGCACACCTCTCGACAAATGGAGAGGCTGTTCTCCTTCAGGATGCTGTGTAAATCTTGCATACTCCATCCCCAAACCTTTCTTCAGTCATCTCCCAGCCCTAATTATCCCATGAACTCTGTTCCCCAGGGTTGAATCATATTGTGCTTGCACAGAGGTATCTTATATGTGTGACATTCCTGTCAACCTCGTTACATTTTGAGTCCTGCTGTAGCAGGAATCATTGTTATTATCTTATCATCACTATCCCCATCCCTACTCCTTCCTCTGTCGCTTCCTCCATTCTCTTGCAAAACACAAATTCACCAGCCCCCCGACACACAGTAGCTCTTGCCCCTGTTGAATGCTTAGTAAATGGAGACTTAATCCCTGC